>NW_026112001.1:0-90000 GCF_024679095.1 Eriocheir sinensis
GCCACGCCCCTGAGCAGCGCCGAGAGGGAGCAGCACAACAGCCTGGCTCCCCGCGCCCTTGTCACGCCCACACACCACGACATAAACTTCTTTCTTCTTTCCTCTTATTATTTTACTTGATTTTCTTGTCCTTCCCTAATCTTTGTCGTTTACTCAATTATCCCTTCAATTCATCCATGCTCTTTTATTTTTCTTCCGTTCATCTATACGCCAGGACTGGACAGAGCCGATAAAGGGAAAAAGAAAGAGAAAGGGAAGGAAGGAAGGTGGGTGGTAAGGAAGGAAGGTGGGTGGTAAGGAAGGAAGGAAGGAAGGTGGGTGGTAAGGAAGGAAGGAAGGAAGGAAGGAAGGAAGGTGGGTGGTAAGGAAGGAAGGAAGGAAGGAAGGTGGGTGGTAAGGAAGGAAGGAAGGAAGGAAGGTGGGTGGTAAGGAAGGAAGGAAGGTGGGTGGTAAGGAAGGAAGGAAGGAAGGAAGGAAGGTGGGTGGTAAGGAAGGAAGGAAGGAAGGAAGGTGGGTGGGAAGGAAGGAAGGAAGGAAGGTGGGTGGTAAGGAAGGAAGGAAGGTAGGTGGTAAGGAAGGAAGGAAGGAAGGAAGGTGGGTGGTAAGGAAGGAAGGAAGGAAGGAAGGTGGTAAGGAAGGAAGGAAGGAAGGAAGGTGGGTGGGAAGGAAGGAAGGAAGGAAGGTGGGTGGTAAGGAAGGAAGGAAGGAAGGAAGGAAGGTGGGTGGTAAGGAAGGAAGGAAGGTGGGTGGTAAGGAAGGAAGGAAGGAAGGAAGGTGGGTGGGAAGGAAGGAAGGTGGGTGGTAAGGAAGGAAGGAAGGAAGGTGGGTGGGTGGGAAGGAAGGAAGGAAGGAAGGAAGGTGGTAAGGAAGGAAGGAAGGAAGGTGGGTGGTAAGGAAGGAAGGAAGGAAGGAAGGAAGGTGGGTGGTAAGGAAGGAAGGAAGGAAGGAAGGTAGGTGGTAAGGAAGGAAGGAAGGAAGGAAGGTGGGTGGGAAGGAAGGAAGGAAGGAAGGAAGGTGGGTGGTAAGGAAGGAAGGAAGGAAGGTGGGTGGTAAGGAAGGAAGGAAGGAAGGTGGGTGGTAAGGAAGGAAGGAAGGAAGGTGGGTGGTAAGGAAGGAAGGAAGGAAGGTGGGTGGGAAGGAAGGAAGGAAGGAAGGAAGGTGGGTGGTAAGGAAGGAAGGAAGGAAGGAAGGTGGGTGGTAAGGAAGGAAGGAAGGAAGGAAGGTGGGTGGTAAGGAAGGAAGGAAGGTGGGTGGGAAGGAAGGAAGGAAGGAAGGTGGGTGGTAAGGAAGGAAGGAAGGAAGGAAGGTGGGTGGTAAGGAAGGAAGGAAGGAAGGTGGGTGGTAAGGAAGGAAGGAAGGAAGGTGGGTGGTAAGGAAGGAAGGAAGGAAGGAAGGTGGGTGGTAAGGAAGGAAGGAAGGAAGGTGAGTGGTAAGGAAGGAAGGAAGGAAGGTGGGGGGGAAGGAAGGACGGAAGGTGGGTGGTAAGGAGGGAAGGAAGGAAGGAAGGTGGGTGGAAAGGAAGGAAAGAAGGTGGGTGGTTAGGAAGGAAGGAAGGAAGGTAGGTGGGTGGGAAGGAAGGAAGGAAGGTGGGTGGTAAGGAAGGAAGGAAGGAAGGAAGGTGGGTGGGAAGGAAGGAAGGAAGGAAGGAAGGAAGGTGGGTGGTAAGGAAGGAAGGAAGGAAGGAAGGTGGGTGGTAAGGAAGGAAGGAAGGAAGGTGGGTGGTAAGGAAGGAAGGAAGGAAGGAAGGAAGGTGGGTGGTAAGGAAGGAAGGAAGGAAGGAAGGTGGGTGGTAAGGAAGGAAGGAAGGAAGGTGGATGATGGGAAGGAAGGAAGAGGGTGGGTGGTAAGGAAGGAAGGAAGGAAGGGAAGGTGGTGGTGAAGGAAGGAAGGAAGGAAGGTGGGTGGTAGGAAGGAAGGGTAAGGATGGAAGTAAGGTGGGTGGTAAGGAAGGAAGGAAGGAAGGAAGGTGGGTGGGAAGGAAGGAAGGAAGGAAGGGAAGGGAAGGGAAGGAAGGAAGGGAAGTGGGGAAGGAAGGAAGGTGGGTGGTAAGGAAGGAAGGAAGGAAGGTGGGTGGTAAGGAAGGAAGGAAGGAAGGAAGGAAGGTGGGTGGTAAGGAAGGAAGGAAGGAAGGAAGGTGGGTGGTAAGGAAGGAAGGAAGGAAGGTGAGTGGGAAGGAAGGTGGGTGGTAAGGAAGGAAGGAAGGAAGGTGGGTGGGAAGGAAGGAAGGAAGGAAGGTGGGTGGGAAGGAAGGAAAGAAGGAAGGAAGGTGGGTGGGAAGGAAGGAAGGAAGGGAAGGAAGGGTGGGTGGTAAGGGAAGGAAGGAAGGAAGGTGGGTAGTGGAAGGAAGGAAGGAAGGAAGGAAGGTGGGTGGTAAGGAAGGAAGGAAGGAAGGAAGGAGGTGGGTGGTGGGGAAGGAAGGAAGGGAAGGAAGGAAGGGGTGGAATGGTAAGGAAGGGAAGGAAGGAAGGTGGGTGGTGAGGAAGGAAGGAAGGGAAGGTGGGTGGTAAGGAAGGAAGGAAGGGAAGGAAGGTGGTTGGGAAGGAAGGAAGGTGGGTGGGAAGGAAGGAAGGAAGGTGGGTGGGAAGGAAGGAAGGAAGGAAGGTGGGTGGGAAGGAAGGAAGGAAGGAAGGTGGGTGGGAAGGAAGGAAGGAAGGAAGGAAGGAAGGTGGGTGGGAAGGAAGGAAGGAAGGAAGGAGGGTGGGAAGGAAGGAAGGAAGGAAGGTGGGTGGTAAGGAAGGAAGGAAGGTGGGTGGGAAGGAAGGAAGGAAGGTGGGTGGGAAGGAAGGAAGGAAGGAAGGTGGGTGGGAAGGAAGGAAGGAAGGAAGGTGGGTGGGAAGGAAGGAAGGAAGGAAGGTGGGTGGGAAGGAAGGAAGGAAGGAAGGTGGGTGGGAAGGAAGGAAGGAAGGAAGGTGGGTGGGAAGGAAGGAAGGAAGGAAGGAAGGAAGGTGGGTGGTAGGGAAGGAAGGAAGGTGGGTGGTAAGGAAGGAAGGAAGGAAGGAAGGTGGGTGGTAAGGAAGGAAGGTGGGTGGGAAGGAAGGAAGGAAGGAAGGTGGGTGGGAAGGAAGGAAGGAAGGAAGGTAGGAAGGAAGGAAGGAAGGAAGGAAGGAAGGTGGGTGGGAAGGAAGGAAGGAAGGAAGGAAGGAAGGAAGGAAGGTGGGTGGTAAGGAAGGAAGGAAAGGTAGGTGGTAAGGAAATGGAAGGAAGGTAGTGGGGAAGAAGGAAGGAAGGATGGTTGGTTGGTGGGAAGGAAGGAAGGTAGGTGGGTGGTAGGGAAGGAAGGAAGGAAGGAAGGTGGGTGGTAAGGAAGGAAGGAAGGAAGGAAGGTGGGTGGTAAGGAAGGAAGGAAGGAAGGAAGGTGGGTGGTAAGGAAGGAAGGAAGGAAGGAAGGAAGGAAGGAAGGAAGGAAGGTGGGTGGTAAGGAAGGAAGGAAGGAAGGTGGGTGGTAAGGAAGGAAGGAAGGAAGGTGGGTGGTAAGGAAGGAAGGAAGGAAGGAAGGTGGGTGGTAAGGAAGGAAGGAAGGAAGGTGGGTGGTAAGGAAGGAAGGAAGGAAGGTGGGTGGTAAGGAAGGAAGGAAGGAAGGAAGGAAGGTGGGTGGTAAGGAAGGAAGGAAGGTGGGTGGTAAGGAAGGAAGGAAGGAAGGTGGGTGGTAAGGAAGGAAGGAAGGTGGGTGGTAAGGAAGGAAGGAAGGAAGGAAGGTGGGTGGTAAGGAAGGAAGGAAGGTGGGTGGTAAGGAAGGAAGGAAGGTGGGTGGTAAGGAAGGAAGGAAGGAAGGTGGGTGGGAAGGAAGGAAGGAAGGAAGGTGGGTGGTAAGGAAGGAAGGAAGGAAGGTAGGTGGGTTGTAAGGAAGGAAGGAAGGTAGGTGGGTGGTAAGGAAGGAAGGAAGGTAGGTGGGTGGTAAGGAAGGAAGGAAGGAAGGTGGGTGGTAAGGAAGGAAGGAAGGAAGGTGGGTGGTAAGGAAGGAAGGAAGGAAGGTGGGTGGGAAGGAAGGAAGGAAGGTGGGTGGTAAGGAGGGAAGGAAGGAAGGTAGGTGGGTGGTAAGGAAGGAAGGAAGGTGGGTGGTAAGGAAGGAAGGAAGGTGGGTGGTAAGGAAGGAAGGTGGGTGGTAAGGAAGGAAGGAAGGAAGGTGGCTGTGAAAGGAAGGAAGGAAGGAAGGTGGGCAGTGAAGTAGGAAGGAAAAAGTGGGTGGTAAGGAAGGAAGTGAAGGAAGTAAGGAGGGAAGGAAGGAAGGAAGGTGGTTGGTAAGGAAGGAAGGAAGGAAGGAAGATGGGTTGTAAGGAAGGAAGGAAGGAAGAGTATGTGAAGCCCAGGAAGGGAAGAGGGAAGGAAGGTGGGTGAGTAAGGAAGGAAGGAAGGAAGTTGGGAGGTAAGGTGGGAAGGAAAGGAAGGAAGGTATGTGGTAAGGAAGGAAGGGAAGGAAAAAGGAAGGAAGGTGGGTTGTAAAGGAAGGAAGGAAGAGTGGAGTGAAGTAAGGAAGGAAAGGAAGGAAAGAAGTAGGTGGTAAGGAAGGAAAAGGAAGGAAGGTGAGTGAAGTAAGGAAAGGAAGGAAACACAGAAACATGGAAACATGGAAATACAGCCAACAGAAAGCCTATTTAGCTCATTACAGAAATCATACCTTGGGTGATTTAATCTGCTCGACCGCCACTTAGGCTTGGTGAGCAGATGAAAACACCTCGATAATGAGGAGCAGATGGAAGCCCCTCGCTTATTCAGTTTACTCCTAACGCAGCGAAATGACGGTCGATTCTATATTTGAAGGAGTTGATAGTATTCCCATTTACTACTTCTGAGGAAGATTGTTCCAGTGGCGGATGACTCGGTTTGAAAAGAAACTCCTTCAATGTCTGTGTTACATCGACTCACGACTGAATGGGTAAACAAATTATTTCTAGTTCTTGAGTTGAGTTTGCAGTTCAAAAGAATTTAGGAAGTAATCGACGTTATTGAACTTTTTAGATACTTGAAGACTTGAATCATATCCCCTCTGGGTAGGCGTCTTTCTCCAATGTAAAGAGATTGAGTCAGCTTGAGTCGTTCCTCGTACGGTTGAGCCCTGAAGGTTTGGAATCATCTTTGTGGCGCGTCGTTGAATCACTTCCAGTAAAAGCAATGTCCTTTCTGTGGTGGGAGACCAGAACTGCACTGCGCATACTCAGGGGTGCGGTCTTACCATGGAATTATACAAGGATAGCATCGTCTGGTGTTTACACTCAGAAGTTCCTCGCTATACCAGAGCATAATGTTGAGCCTTGTTGTATGCTTTTTACAGTGATTCGCGTGTTTTCAGGTCCTGCAGTGACTCAAGATCCTTCCTCACTGCATCGCTTGCAGGAGTCTCCATTCACTTGATGTAATGTGTAGTTTACTATTTACAGGACCCAAAATGTGCCCATGACTTTTGCATTTGTCAAAACATTAAAAAAGACATTTGCCATTTTCCGAACCATTCGACAAATGTGATTGAGGTCTTTCAGATAATGATTTCATAGTCGGTCTTTGAGGCATCTCCACCCACCTTGGTGTCATCTGCAAATTTCGATATTGTGGATTTTCAGTCCTGATTCTAGGTCATTGATATATATGATAAAAGGATGGGTCCCAGCACTGACCCTTGGAGGCCTCCACTAGTGACTGGTAGCCAATCAGAGCTGTCCGTTGAGTAGTACTCGTTGTTTTTCTGTCAGTGAGCCAATCTCTTATCCACGCGATCAGATTGGCTCCGATGCTTCTCATAGTGCTGACTTTCTGTGAAAGTCAACTCAGTACGGTACCTTGTCGAAGGCTTTCTGAAAGTCAGGTATATAACATCGCACACTGGGGATGTGGGCATCCCCAGTTCTGTCTGTGGAAGAAGTCTAATAAATTCCGTTAGGCAGGAAGGCGCTTGTTTCTGAAGCCATGCTGGGTGTCGGAGATTATATTATTGTTTTCTAGAAAAGGTAACAAAGTTTATCTCTAATAATCTTTTCCAGTATTTTTCCCTGCCACTGATGCTCAAACTTATGGGCCTGTGGTTTAATGCCTGCTTTTGTCTCCTTTTTGAGAAAATCGGTGTTACGTTCGTCGCCATCTTCCAGTCTTCGGGACCTTGATTTAGGATTGAACTGACCGGTTGAATATGGTAGTGAGTGGTTAAGTATTTGTTGTTTGCTCTTAATAACCGCGGGACAAACTGTCGGGTCCCGTTGACTTATTCGTCAGTTTGTCAGGACTTTTTACTTCTTGGTGCATAAGGTCAGTTTTCAAGCGGCGTGATCTCCTCGGCGGGTCAGGGCTCGAGATATGGTTTCGATGTCCTCGACTGTGAATACGGATGCGAAGTTACTGTTGAGGATTCTGGCCATCTGTTTACTGTCTGAGTTAGATCCAGTCTCGTCATCAGGGGACCAATATTGGATTTTCTTTTCTTTTTCGATCTTATGTACGTGAAAGAGATTTCTTGGGTTAGTTTTGATTTCGCGCGCTATTTGCTTTTTCATAATTGCGTTGCTACTCGAATAAGAGCTTCGACAAGCTCTGAGGCTGTTGTGGTACTGTGTGCTGGCTTCGTAGTAGCATTCCTCTTTCATCAAGTGTAATTCTGCTTTTTTTTGGGTTTACTGCCCTTTTTATTTCTCTGGTCATCCGGTGGATCTACGGCCCATTTACTCGCCTGGATTTCGGCAAAGCTGTAGCCTTCTCTACTTGCAACGACTTTATCTTTGAACGTTCCACGCGTTGTCGATTGTATTGTCGAGTGATGCCAAGTTGGTCCCAGGTCGTGAGGGGAAGCAGTGCTGAACTAAGCTGAAATTTCCTTTTTGTAATCTGGTATCACTGACGGATTATCTGAGTTTGTGACATATGTTGATATTAAAACGGATTAAGTGGTGATCGCACCGTCAGTTTCTCACCAACTGTACAGTCGCGAATGAGGTCAGGTCGCTACTAATACCAGATCCAGCAGATTGTTTCTCTTGTTGGTTGGTTACAACTTGGTGAGGAACGAATCCTCCACCATTTTCTAAAGCCTGTACCCTCATGATCTCAGTCATCAGTCCCCAGTCAATGTTAGGGCAATTAGAGTCCCAATTATAATTGCTTCCTTGCTGTGTTGAGAGTGAATCTCTCTTCGTAGAGGGCAGTGTCATCGGCTGCCTATTTATTTCGGAGAGCCTGTATACGGTTGCAAGTGTTAGTTTCTTGTTATTTGCGGTTATTTCCTGGAACAGAATCGTATTTCTCTGCGTCCTGTTGTCTATTTTATGAGGAATTATTACTTTTTACGTAGCATACTACTCCTCCTCCTTTCTTGTGCTTTCGACTTTAATGGAAACTTTCGTACCAGAGACCGGCATGGTTCGGATTCTAGATGAGTTGGCCCAGAGTCTGTGATGGCTACCACATCTGGTTTCTCTGTTACAATATACGCCCTGTTCGTCCTTTTGGGTATTAAACTACGTGCATTTGTGTGAGGAGGCTGGATGGTTGGTGGTATAAGGAAAAATTGAAATTTGGTGAAGGATAATAGTGGAAGGAAACTGATGAAGAGGGAAAAAAGAAGGAAAGTAAACAGAGAAGACAGATAAAAGAAAAGAGTGGGCAGTGGAGATAGCAGGAGGAGGAAAAAAGACAGGAGGGAAGCAAGAAGGAGGGGAGGCGGTGTGACAGGTCGTCAGGCCAGCAGCTCCGTGTTCAGGGAGGACACTTGAGTTCAATCCCAGTGCCTGGCTGGGATTTTCAGCCGCCGCCAGTGGCTTCAAACTACCCACATGCTGTCAGAGACCACCCTATCAGCGGACTCTAGATTCTAGGGTCAAAGATGAGCTCTGGGGAGGGCAACATGAGCAGCCATGATGGCGCCACTATAAACACTCGCCTGCGCCCAGGAGCAGGCTGGGCCGACCATCAGGACCCTGGAAAGAAGCCTTGGACCGACCATCAGGATACACCAGGGAAAAGCCTACCGGCGCAATAGTACAATGTAAAAAAAAAAAAAAAAAAAGAAGAGGGAGGCAGAGGTAGGTGAGGACAGGCAGGTGGAGGAGGAGGATGCGAAAAAGGTTGGTGAGAAGAATGACGGTGGAAATGGGTAAGAGAGGTAAAAGAGGGTAAGAAAAGGTAAAGACCAATGTAAGGTAAGGTAAGGCAAGGTAAAGAGATGGATGGTTAGGGGAGTTGTGAGGTGGAGAATACAAAGACGCTGTAAAGATAAGCTAAAATTAAGGAGCATTGCTTGAATAGTAAATTAATTGGGCTTACTTGAGGTGGAGGATACAAGGACGCTGCTTTACAAGTACATGTAGGTGGAGGTATTAAGACCCTTGGAATGGTGGAGACCAACAAGGACTAAAATCCGCTAACAGTGTGGAGAACAAATGTGGAGATCAAGGCAGCGTGGGGAGGCGGCTTTTACTGATGGACCTTCCAAGGAGCTACCAGACGAATGGGAGGAAGAGGGAGCGGAGAGAGAGAGGAAGGAGGGGGAATAAGCAGCGATGAAATAAATGAAAAAATGAGGCAGTTCAGACGAAATAAAAAAGAAGTAGAAAAATGAAGAGCCAAAACGAAAACGGACAAAAAAAAAAATGTAGCGAAAAGAAAATAAAGAAAACAAACGCGGACATAGTAAGACAGATCGAGTCACAATTTGAGACGAGTGGCAGGCAAAACCTTTCATTGAGAGCTTTACGTCTGTCTGTCAGGCCTCCTTACGCCCTGACCAGCGCCGATGGGAGCAACTGCCAGCTGGCACCGCCCTTATCACGCCCACACACACGACCTAAACCTTTCCTCCCTATTATTTTCTTGATCTTTTTTCCTTCCCTAATTTTTCTTACTCAGTTATCCTTCATTCATCCATGCTTTCTTATTTTCTTCCTTTCATCTATGCATAGGGTTGGACTGAACCGAAGAGGAAAGAAGAGAAGGAAGGAAGGAAGGTGGGTGGTGGGGGAGGAAGGGAAGGAAGGAGGTAGGTGGTAGAGGATTAGGAAGGAAGGAAGGACGAACTGAAGGACGAATTATGTTTTTTAATTAAAGAGCAGTTCAAGGGCGCAAAGAAAAATATAAAAGACCGTTACTAAGTGCTCCTGGATAGAGGTCAAAGGAGTGTCAAAAAAAGAGGTCACTTTCGGGAGGAGATGTCCCTATGCCCCTCCTCTTAAAGAGTTCAAGTCGTAGGCAGGAGGAAATACAGATGAGGAAGATTGTTCCAGAGTTTACTAGCGTGAGGGATAAAAAATAATAGTAAGGTCTGAGGCTAAGCGTTCTGTTGCTCAGCCCGAATCGTTAAGTTCCTGTAGGGTGGGTCTTCTATTTAAAGAAGTTGAGTAATGCAGAGTGGAGTCATCAGCGTAAGAATGGATAGGACAGTTCGTTTGGAAGATCATCAATGAACAACAGAAAGAGGGAGTGGGAGATAGGACCAGAGCCTTGTGGGACACAACTGTTAATAAGTTTAGGGGAAGAACAGTGACCGTCCACCACAGCAGAAGAAATAGAACGGTCAGAAAGGAAACTGGAGATAAAGGTACAGAGAGGATTAGAGCAATGGGAGGGTAGTTAGGAAAGCAAGATTTGGTAGCAGACCCTATCAAAAGCTTTTGAAAGGGTCTGCATAATAACAAGGCTTCTCAGATCAGCTAGGAAGGACCAGGTCAGTTAGGAACCCATATGGCGATCAGATGAAGGTTAGGAGTGGAAGGTGTTTTGAATCGTCTGGTTAATGATTGATTCAAAGCTTTGAATGAACAAGAAAGTAAAGCTATAGAGCGGTAGTTTGAGGATTGGAACGGTCACCTTCTTAGGCTGTAGGCTGTACAAAGGAATACTTCCAGCAGGAAGGAGAAGGTAGATGTTGATAGAAGCGGAGACTAAAGAGGTTTGACCAGGTAGGTGTAGCAAAGGAGCACAGTTTTAGGGATGATGGGGCACTCCATCAGGTTCATAAGCCTTCTGAGTTGAGGGGCCAGAGAAGGCACTCACTTATCATTTGGAAGAATCTTAATGACAGGCATAGGAGGTCACAGGGAGGATGAGTGGGAGGGAATATGCTGGAATCACGTCAGGAATTGGAGTTCTTACAGAAAGTTTGAGCAGAAGGATTCAGCCTTAGAGACAGATGAGTTGGCAGTGCTGCCGTCAGGAGTTAGAGAGGAAGGAAGAGGAAGAAGTGAAATTGGGAGGAGATATTTTTGGCTAGATGCCAGAAGTCTGGAAAGAACTAGAAGCAAAGGCGTTGACATTTTTGTGAGAAAAGAAGTTTTGGGAAAGTCGGAGAATAGTTGACATACGATTGAGCTGAAATGTAAAGGTCAAAGAAGTGCTTAGAGTTCAGAAGAGCTCTAGAAGCTTTCCTATGAGCTGCCTCTCTATCTTCTTTGAGAACAAGCATGATCAATCCAGGGCTTTTTTAGCATGAGGTAGAAAGAACGTGGAATGTATACCTCCATTCCAGAGACAATCACCTCTGTGCGATGCAAGCACACACAGAGGTCTTTATCCTGAAAGCAGTAATCATTCCACAGGGAAATCGGAAAAGTACATCCTCAGGTCGTCCCCTGAGCTGAAAAACAAATACCAAACATCACCTCTTTGGTATATATATATATATATATATATATATATATATATATATATATATATATATATATATATATATATATATATATATATATATATATATATATATATATATATATAGGAGAGATAGAGGCGAATGGTGGAAGTGTGGAGTGTCATGGGTGGAACAGAATGAGGGACAAAGGGTGAGAGGAAGAGACGAGAGGAAGGAGAGAAACAGAGGATAGACAGAAGCAGAATACTAAAATAATACAGAAATAATAGAAAAGAAAGATAGGAAGGACAGGAAGAGAACTGGTTGAAGAAATTGAAGGAAGGAACGAGAAAGATAGGAGGAAAAGAATAAACTAATGAAAATATAATGGACTGAAAGGAAGAACGAACGAACGAACGAAAGGAAGAAGGAAAGAAATTCTTGACGGTGAGAAGACAAGCTTATGAGAACGTTCAAGTAAGGGGAAGAGATGCAAATTGTAATGGGTGAGTCTGTGGTAATGAAAAAAACACATCTTATTACAAGGCTTAAGTATATAAAATTAGGAATGAATGAACTGTTGAAAATGCGATAAATCCAACATATAAGTTAGGGAAAGAATAGTTAGCAAAAGGTGCTACTGGCAAGGAAATAATGCTGGGAAAGATTGTAGCTGTGATGATGGAAATAAACAGTTCATTCTCTACAGTGTCCGAGCAGCAAAATAAATTAAGTCATTAACCCTATCACAACCACTGTCACATTCTTCAGTAAACACCCCTCGGCTATCCTCACCATCTTCCTTTCACAATCCTCACCACTACTGCACTGTTCACCCAACATCTATTCTAAACGAACATCACCATCACCTTCATTTCACACTATCCTCACCATCTTCCTTTCAGCACCCTCACCACTACTGCACTACTCACCCAACATCTATTCTAAACGAACATCACCATCACCTTCATTTCACACCATCACCACCATCTTCCTTTTCAGTAACTTCACCATCACTGCACCATTTCACCCAACATCTATTCTAAAACGAACATCACCATCACCTTCATTTCACACCATCACCACCTCATCTCCAATCACCACACTCTATCCCTAGGAGGCACTTTACGCACACTGACTCCCACCAACATCACCATCACCATTCACCATCAAAATTATTCCACTCCTCCTCCTCCTCCCTCCTCCTCCCATCACTGCTACCAAGCCTAACACACAAAGCTGTGACAGATAAAAAGAGAAAATTGTATAGTCAATTCGGTCGAGAGACGGATTAAAAGATCAAATAAAATAAAACAATAAAAACTTTCCGCCAACGCCGTGCTCCGATATAAACACAAATAGATGAAAAAAGTACCGTTCGTATTTAATACCAGCGTTGTAAAAAAAAGGTGTTCAATCTCTTAATTATCTCCCTCTCCCTCCTCTTCCTCCTGCGCCTCGTTACGTCAGGCAGGTGTGTGTGCTGAGGGGAAGGTGGTAATCTTTCTATACTCTTACTTTCTCCTCTTGGTATCCTCTTCCTCTTACTTCATCTTTCCTCTTACTTTCCTTTTTTTCTTTTCCTCTTTCTGTTCGTTCCCTTTTACATAATTTTCCTCATACTTCCTTTTTTACTAATTTTCCATTTCTCTTACTTCCTTCTTCCCTTCTTACTTTCTTTCTCCTGTTAGTCCTTTTCCTCTTGTTTTCTTTTTCTTCTTATTTTCCTTTTCCTCTTACTACATTCATCATCTTTTTCATAATTTTTGTTTACTGTTTGTTCACCTTTACGTTATTTTCCCTATCTCTCTTCTATCTGTCTTGTTTCCCTCTTCCTTCCTCGCCCGCATCCTCCCCGCGCCTCCTCCCCGCCTCTCAGCCGCCACACCTCCTCTGTAATGGCCTGAGCACGAGGCGACCCAAGGCATCCTCTGCTTCTCTTTTATCTCCATTACTTCATTTTTTCCTCAATTTTTTTCTCTCCTCTCATTTGCTTTCTTTCCTTTCATCTACCGGTTTCCGTAATAACTGAAGACAACTTGATTTATCATATTTTTTTACGATTTTTTTTGTTTTCATTTTAGGTTGGACCTCCTTTTATTCCTTTCTTCTAATCCTTTCTCGTATTTTACATTTTCCACAAGGTCTCCATGTGTCTTTATTTGTATTCGTAGTAACGAAAGACAGTCAAGAATATTTATTATCTCTCTTCTTCAACTCCCAAGGTATATTATCTTTCTCTCATCCCTTCTCCTTCACTTTTTTTTAGTTTAATCTAACATCAAATTTCTTTCTTCTTTTACTTGCTTCTTCAGCCACCAAAAAGTCACTACTTTTCTTTTATGTTTTTCTTAATCCACTAATTTCCCAGTCTTCAACCTATCATTCTATCGCTTTTCCAGACCCCTAATTATTTCTTCCCCATTTACGACAAGGAATACGTAGAGTAAGTTAACTTCTCTCTTTACTAAGAATTCCTGTGTTAACTCTCTGACTGTGAAAATACGATCTCCTATTTTCTCCACATGGGTTTCTTACCATGAACACTAACTCAAAATATGAACGTAACCTCCCAAGACTTTTAGCTTAGAACTACAAATACATTGATCGATAAATACACAAAGAAACATGAAACATCAGACGGACGCACACGATACATATGGATAAGTGTACATGACATGATAAAAGATGTACATAAAATAACATGCAAAAAACAGACATACGAATAACATACAGACCATCAGGTAAACAGGTTAACTATCAGGAGAGGAGGAGGAACACCCAACAGAAGGCGAGCAAGGAGGAAGAGAAGAGAAAGGATGGGATGAAGAGAGGGGAAAGGGAGGGGTAAAAGGGAAAGGGTGGGGAAAGAGAGGGAGGAAGAGGGTAGGAAGCGAAGAAGAAAAGGAAGGATCAATGGAAGGAAAAAGGGTGAGAGGAAGGGAGAAAAAGAAGGGAGAAGGGAATGGGAGGTGGGAGGGAAAGAGAGTCGGGAGGGAGGTGAGAGAGGTAGAGGAAGTGAAAGAGGAAAGCAGGGTAGGAGGAGGGAAAAGAGAGGGAGAGTTAGATCAAGAGGAGGAAGAGGGGTGAGGAGGGAGGGAGGAGGGAGGGGAATGTGAGAGGGAAGAAGGGGAATGTGGGAGGGGGTGGAAGAGGGGCTAATAAGGGTTACTGTGCATTGCTCTCACACAAGACCAAAATCCTCCTTAAGCTGACTTTACCAATGATGTCTTAAGGAAGGAGAAGGAGGAGGAGGAGGAGAAGGAGGAGAATATGACGAGGAACATATGAACAGGAGTAGTATGATGAGGAGGAGGATAATGATGATATTAACAGGAGGAGGAGGCGGAGGAAGAATACAAGGAGGAGAAAACGACAGGAAACATGACGAGAAAGAAAAAAAAATCAAAGAAAATACGAAAAAGAGAAGGATTAAGGGAAACAAAGAGAATGAGAAGGAAGAAGAAGAGGAAGAGGAGGAGCAAGAAGAGGAGCAGCAGGATAAAGAGAAGGAAGGATAATACAGTTTAAAGGGAGAATAAACGGAGGAGGCGTAGGTGTGGAGGTAAAAGTGGAGACAAAGGTGGAGGAGGACGTGGAGGTGGAGAGGGAACCACGTGATGAGAGAGAGAGAGAGAGAGAGAGAGAGAGAGAGAGAGAGAGAGAGAGAGAGAGAGAGAGAGAGAGAGAGAGAGAGAGAGAGAGAGAGAGAGAGAGAGAGAGAGAGAGAGAGAGAGAGAGAGAGAGAGAGAGAGAGAGGAAAATAAAGACAAGGTGATTTTTTATAATACTTGGAAGGATAGAAACTAATGGAAGGGAGAGATGGATGAAAGGTAAGGAGGAGTGGAGGAGGTTGAAGGAAGGAAGGAAGGAGAAGAAGGAAGGAAGAAAGGAAGGAAGGAAGGAAGGAAGGAGGGAGGAAGGAAGGAGGAAGGAAGGAAGGAAGGAAGGAGGAAGGAAAGAAGGAAGGAAGGAGGAGGAGGAGGAGGAGGAGGAAGGAAGGAAGGAAGGAAGGAGGAAGAAGGAAGGAGTGAAGGAAGGAAGGAGTGAAGGAAGGAAGGAGTGAAGGAAGGAAGGAGTGAAGGAAGGAAGGAAGGAAGGAAGGAGGAGGAGGAAGGAAGGAAGGAAGGAGGAAGGAAGGAAAGGAAGGAAGGGAGGGAGGGAGGGACGGAAGGAAGGAAAGGAAGGAGGAAGGAAGGAGGAAGGAGGAGGGGAGAAGGTGGAAGAAGGAGAAGAATGAAGGAAGAAGAAGGAGAAGGAAGGAAAGAAGGTGAATCAAGAACGAGTTCCGGGGGCAGAATGAGCCAAGAAAAGATGGCGCCACTATAAACACTTGCCTGCGCCATGACGGGCTGGGGCCGACTACCATCCAGGCCCCTCAAGCAAGCCTACCGGCGCTATAGGCGTACACATAAAAAAATAAACATAAATAAATAGGATAAGATAGTGATAGGAAGCTGGGGTAAAAAAAAAAGCTAGCAAGAGCAAGTGCGAGAATAGAAAACTAAAGAAAAATGAAAGGAAAGGGAACAAAAAAAGAAAAGGAATAAGAAAGCAAGCAGAGAAAGGGAAGAAAGTAAAGAAGCCGAAGAGAGAGACAAAAAGGCAAGATATGAAGAACAGAAACTGAAAGAAATATGGAAGTGGAAGAGAAGGCGACGGAAGATGAATGGAAGAAGGGAGGAGGAGGAGAGAGTTGAAAAGAAAGGCTGAAGGGTGTGAGGAAAGACGAAGGAAGAGAGAAGGAAGAAAGAGGAGGAGGAGGAGGAGGAGGAGGAAAGAAGAAATCAGAGAAAAATATGGATCTGGAATGGAAGGTGAGGAGAGAAAAACAAAGAAATGAAAAGTAAAAAGGAAGTAATAATGGAGGAAGAAGGAGAAGGAAGGAAAGAGTAAGAATGAAGAGCTGGAAATAATTAACTCATGAAAAGAGAAAACAGAAAAGGAGGGACAAAGCGTGAAAAGTTTCTCTCTCTCTCTCTCTCTCTCTCTCTCTCTCTCTCTCTCTCTCTCTCTCTCTCTCTCTCTCTCTCTCTTTAGATATTGTGCTAAAGTTGAAGGTTTTAAGCTTCATCTATCTATAGCTACATACAAGACACATTGAATTACTGCCTAGAGGTCCTAATCCAGCTGTTCACCTCCTTGAAGTCTTGAAGAAACGCGCGATGGTGGAGGTCGGTGTGGCTGACAAGCTGGTTCCACAGGCGGCTGTAGCGGGGCTGGAAGGAGCGGAAGTGGTGTTCCGTCCTGGAGAAGGGTACAGCCACTTGTTCCTGTCTGTGGGGTGCTGCTCGGGTGGAGTGTATGGGGGTTGGGGGCGCAGGGAGCTTGAGAGCTGCCAGGTGGGGTGTGTTTAGGTTGTGTGCCTTGAACATTACACACAGGCCTGCCACATCCCTGCGCTCCTGGAGAGGTTGCACGGAGCCACGCGCGTGCTGAGGACCTGTGCCCTGTATCAGACGCTGGGCTCTGGCCTGGACACGATCCAGCGTTGCAGGTAGGATGGAGGGCAGGAGGACCAGGCGAGTACTCCATGAGGGGCGTACTTGTGCCTTGTAGAGCACCTCAGTCCCTTTGGCGTCAAGTAGATGGGAGATGCGCCGTACACAGCTGAGTTTCCATGCTGCATTTTTGATATTTTTAGCATGGTTGGTGAAGGAGAGTCCGCGTCGAACTCCACTCCGAGAATGGAGATGGAGTCTTGAAGGGTTTTCCCCTCAGTTGTATCCCCGGCCCGGCTAGATTGTTGATATCTCGCCTGCGGGATATTACCATTGCTTGCGTTTTGTCAGGGGCCAGGGTGACTTGCCAGCAGCCACTCCAGGCGATAATTTTGTCGAGTGCCATGTTGATGCGACACACTGTGCCTTGCCAGTCCTGTCTGTCGCTGGTGAAGGCAAGAGTGCAGTCGTCAGCACGCCTGGGCCTCAGGGATGAGCTGGAGAATGTCATTGAAATAAACATTCCACAGTAGAGGCCCTAGTACGCTGCCCTGGGGCACGCTTGCATTGATGGGGTGCTGGCTTGAGGTGTGGCCGTTAATCACCACCTGTAACGCCCTGTCCTGGAGGTAGTCCCCAATGAGTTGCAGGAGGGCGCCTCGCACACCTAGGCTCTTCAGCTTGGCGATGAGGCCTTGGTGCCAAACCCTGTCGAAGGCTCCGGCTATGTCAAGAGCCACGACGAAGGTGTCGAGTCCCCCGTCCAGCGAGTGGTTCCATGAGGCAGAGTTAAGGAGCAGCAGGTCTGCAGCAGATCTTCCCTGCCGGAAGCCGAATTGCTTGGAGTTGAGGAGATGGTGGGCATCGAGGAAGGCCGTGAGTTTGGTTGTTATAAGGGACTCCAAGATTTTCCCAACAGTGGAGAGGAGGGATACTGGGCGGTAGTTCTTTGGGTCCTGTTTGCCTTTTTCTTGTATATGGCCACCACTCTTGCTCTCTTCCAAAGTGTGGGCCACTTGGAGGTGGAAAGGATGTTATTGAAGATGGTGGTAAGTGGTATGGCGAGCTGGCCAGCGCATCTTTTTAACAGGTGAGGGCTGATGTTGTCAGGCCCTAGGGCTTTCTTGGGGTCTATTTGCAGCAGCAGATTTTTACCTCCTCCATGGTGACAGTGAGACTCTCCAGAGAGGCCCTGGTGAGGATGGCAGCTTCAGGGGGCGCGGAGGGATCAGGTACTGACATTTTGGAAGAAGTGGGCCGCCAGTAGCTCCGCCTTGTCTTTGTCGCGCATAGACTGACCCATCTGGCCTGACGAGGGGTGGGATGGCGTTGTCGGCTGAGAGGCCTTGTTGCTTCACTCCTCCACCACTCCTTGTTACCCACAGACTGTCGCTGAGCTTGGTCTTCATTACCTCCTTCCAGCGTTGTATAGCCTGTTTTTGCACCCGGCTCATGTTCTTGCAGGCTTCTCTGTAAGGTTTTATTATGCTGAGAAGGATGGGACTTGTAACGCAGCCAAGCCCTACTCTTGGTGTCCAGCTATCCTGATAGCCGAACCAGGGCTGATCATTGGTTTTGATTTATATGACTGGCTGGGCACATATTCTTGTTGCAGAGACAGAAGAAGGTTTGTTAAGTTCTCCACTTGGGTGTTGACGTCTCCGTGGAGGATATCCGTCCACACGATGGAGTCAGATTTGCCTTCAGGCTGTTCCAATCTCCCGGGACCACAACCAGTTCACATGGGCGGTGGCTCCGTCGTGTTCTATTGAGGTCTTGATGGTGGTGAGAACAGCAGAATGGTCAGAGGAACCAACCATACCTAGGGGATGACAGGTGACCACTTCTCTGGCAGGTCTGTAATGACTGGGTCCAGGGAGGAGCCGGAGATATGTGTAGGGAATTCAACGTGGTTCGGGGAGGCCGTACATGGTCAGAAGGTCTTCGAACTGCCTTGCCACCAAATACTGATTCATGTCTCCCACCACAATGAGATGTTTGCAGGAATGTTGGAGAAGAAGGGTGTCGAGATTTGTGTGGAGGAAGTGGATAGGGGTCGCTCCCCTGCCACTGTGGCCGGTAGCATACACAGAGCAGGATGGAGTCGCGTTGTCTTGTCCATAGCCTGTAGAATGCCGTTTTCGAGGTGATGTTCCATGTCATGTCGACATCGAGGCCTCCACAGTAAGACCGTCGCGGAAGCAGACTGTGATGCCTCCGAAGGTACCGTGGGCTCGGTCTCTTCGGTGCCATCTAGAGTACCCTTGAATATGCCCAAAGTTGGCGGGAATGGTGGGATTGAGAAAGGTCTCCACTGTGGCTATGATGTCTGGGAGTGCGGGATAACATATGAGTGTGTTAGATCTCTTATGTTGGTTTGGAGGCCTCTGATGTTAGTAGACATAATCGTCAGATTCTCTTGGAAGGTTAGATCAGCCGGTATAATTCCAAGGTGTGTAGGGGGTGTTGGGAGGATGAGGTGCTTGGCGCCTGAGACGCTTGGTAACTCTCTCTCTCTCTCTCTCTCTCTCTCTCTCTCTCTCTCTCTCTCTCTCTCTCTCTCTCTCTCTCTCTCTCTCTCTCTCTCTCTCTCTCTTTGTATTATTTTGGAGTATGAATAATAATAATAATAGTGGTGTGATAATAATAATAATAATAATATAATAACTTGATAATGTCTAATAATAATAATAATCTTGCAATGATAATGATAATAATAATAATAATAATAGCATAATTATAATAATCATAATATAGGAGGTATAGGTGTTCTCTCTCTGTCTCTCTCTCTCTCTCTCTCTCTCTCTCTCAGGACTCTCTCTCTCTCTCTCTCTGTCAGGTGTCTCTGCAGTTGTGGACAAGCTTTTGGGCATAATTGTGATGGTCGTCTGAGCTCTGACACTCATGCTGAGATTCACAACATGGCTTCCGAAACAAAAGATCCTGCCTATCAAACCTATTAACCTTTTATAACGACCTCTTCACTGTTTATGACGTAACCAAATCACTGGACGTAGTCTATCTTGATTTCAAAGCGTTTGATAAAGTCCGCATCATAAATTACTTTACAAATTAAACCAAATAGGTATAGACGCTCAAGAAAACCAATGGATCGCGAATAGGTTTAGAAACAGGCAACAAAGAGTAGTGATTGACGGATTTAACTCAGAGTGGGCGCCTGTCACTAGTGGCGTCCCTCAGGGCTCGATCCTTGGCCCAGTGCTCTTCATTATTTACATCAACGACGTGGATGTTGGACTCAATAACCGCATTAGTAAATTTGCAGACGACACAAGATTGGCAACTCGGTTCTCACTGACGAAGACAGGCAAAGCCTCCAAGAGGATTTGCACAAAATTTCAACGGTCGGATAGATGGGAGATGCCCTTTAACGTAGACAAGTGCCAGGTCCTTCAAGTTGGAACGAGGAATAAGAAGTTCGAATACGAAATGCGCGGCGTTAAACTCAAAAAGCGTTCAATGCGTCAAAGACTTGGGGTCAAAATCGCGTCAAACCTCAAATTCTCACAGCAATGCATCGATGCAGCAAATAAAGCGAACAGAATGTTGGGCTTCATTAAAAGAAACTTTGTATTCAAGAATAAAGATGTAATACTCCCGCTCTACAACAGTTTAGTCAGACCCACTTGGAATATGCGGTACAGTTTGGTCTCCCCACCATACAAAGGATATTGCTAAAATTAGAAGGTGTTCAGCGACGGGCAACGAAAATGATCCCTTCCTTGCGCAACAAATCCTACGAAGAAAGGCTTTCTACCCATAACATGTTCTCTCTTGAGAAACGTCGCCTCCGAACAAAACTGATCAGATGTTTAAAATACTTAATGGTTTCACGAATGTAGACAGATCAACATTGTTTATGATCGATGACACTTTGCGCACGAGGAACAATGGCGTAAAACTCAGATGTGAACAAGTAAATTCAGACTGCACCAAATTTTCTTCACCAACGTTGTAGTGCGAGAATGGAATAAGCTTCCACCGTCAGTGGTCCAGTGTAACACGATTGACTCCTTCAAAAATAAGCTCGACCGTCACTTCCTTCAACTTAATATCAACTAGAGTAGAAATGCAACGTTTTGGAGTCTTCTGATTAATGTAAAATCACTTAGGTTTAAGGACAGACCACCAAGTCTGGACCATGGGGTCTGTGTGGTCTGATTTTCTATGTAAATCTATGTAAATCTCTCTCTCTCTCTCTCTCTCTCTCTCTCTCTCTCTCTCTCTCTCTCTCTCTCTCTCTCTCTCTCTCTCTCTCTCTCTCTCTCTCTCTCTCTCTCTCTCTCTCTCTCTCTCTCTCTCTCTCATTCTCTTTCTCTGATTTCTATAAAACCATTTTTTAAAATGTGTGTGTGTGTGTTTGTGTGTGTGTGTGTGTGTGTGTGTGTGTGTTTGTTAGACTTGCACCTGCCTGCCACCTTCCCCTCCCCACATGCTAGTGTCTCCATCCTCCTCCACCTCCTCCTAATTACAGAAAGGACATTGATTTACTGGAAAGGATTCAGCGACGCGCCACGAAAATGATACCAACCTTAAGGGCTCAACCGTACGAGGAACGACTCAAGCGACTCAATCTCTTTACATTAGAGAAAAGACGCCTACGAGGAGATATGATTCAAGTCTTCAAGTATCTGAAAAAATTCAATAACGTCGATTACTCCAATTTCTTTGAATTGCAAACCAACCTAAGAACTAGAAATAACGGTTTACCCATTCAGTCTAAGCGATGTAACACAGACATCGGAAGGAGTTTCTTTTCAAACCGAGTCATCCGTCACTGGAACAATCTTCCTTCAGAAGTAGTAAATGCGAATACTATCAACTCCTTCAAATATAGAATCGACCGTCACTTCGCTGCGTCGGGAGTAAACTGAATATTGAGTTGCTTTCATCTGCTCCTCAATATCGAGGTGCTTTCATCTACTCCTCAATGTCAGTGCTTTCATCTGCTCCCCAGGCCCCAGGCTGTCAGGCAGATTAAATCCTAAAGCAGGCAACCTCGTAATGAGCCAATAGGCTTTCTGTTGCCTGCGTTTCCATGTTTCCATGTTTCCATGTTTCCCCGACCCCCTTTCATACACTTCTTCCCCTCTTCGAACCCCTCCATGCTCCCTTCCTCCTCCCTCCTCCTCCTTCTCCTCCTCCTCCTCCTCAGTAGCATAGCGCCTCGACCACCTCCTCTGTGTGATGTGCATGTCCAAAGTGTGAGATACCTAACGTGCCTCTCCTCCTCCTCCTCCTCCTCCTCTCTCTTCAGTCTCATCCTCCTCTTCCTCTCTCATAGTTATCTTTTTCTTTTCATTTTCCTTTTTTTCTTCTTTGTTATATTTCATTTTTCGTTGTTCCCTAATTTCAGTTATCAGAGAGAGAGAGAGAGAGAGAGAGAGAGAGAGAGAGAGAGAGAGAAGAGAAGAGAGAGAGAGAGCGTTGATCACAGATATTATCTCCTTTTCTCTCATAAATATGCAAGCGTGCTGTCAGTTTCCCAAAGTTCACAATAAACTATAACGCAACAGGAATACATCAGCAGCAGGCTAGTCTATCATGATCTCATCCTCGATCCCCTGCAGCTAAAATGGACTCGCCGTGTGTTGAATAACTATGAATATATTGCCTTATTTTATTCATCTACTGTTAAGTCCGGCAAATGAATTATAGTTTCTTAGTGGCAGATGTTACCTAATCTTACCTGATCTTAACCTGTCCTCTTCATATATTTTTTTATTCATCTGCTGTTAAAGTCCGGTAAATGGATTATAGTTTCTTACGCAGGCATGATCATGTTAGGCTGTTTTTTGAGGTTCAGTCCGAAAGTAACGTAACCTAACCCTGCCTACTCTGTTCATATGTAGCAATAGTACTTTTCGAATAGACTTTGACGCATAGATCTTCAACTCTGGGTAGTCAGTGGCAGCTTCAGTCAGGACGTAACCTAATCTAACCTGATCTTAACCTGTCCTGTTCATATTTTTTTATTCATCTGTTGTTGGGTCCGATAAAAGGATTATAGTTTCTTACCCAGGCATGATCAGGTTAGGCTGTTTTTTGAGGTTCAGTTCGAAAGTACCGTAACCTTACCTTGCCTATTCTGTTCATATGTAGCAATAGTCCTTCATCTCGAGTAGCCTTTGACGTATACATGTTCAACTCTGGGTAGTCGAGTGGCAGCTTCAGTCAGGACGTAACCTAATCTAACCTGATCTTAACCTGTCCTCTTCATATTTTTTTTTATTCATCTGCTGTTAAGGTCCGGCAAATGGATTATAGTTTTTGGCCCACTCATACCCAGGTTAGTCGATTTTTTGGGGCTCAGTTCGAAAGTAACTTAACCTAGCCTAGCCTACCCTGTTCATATGTATCAGTAGTCCTTCATCTCGAATAGCCTTTGGCGCATACATGTTTAACTCTGAGTATCGCGTGGCAGCTTCAATCAGATGTTGCTTAATCTAACCTGATCTTAACCTGTCCTGTTCATATGTAGCAAAAAGTTCGTGATCTGGCATACCATCTGCGGCACACCTGTTCAACCGTGTCGATCAACTATCACCTCTATCTATCTACTACATATCTGTCTATCAACTTCGGGTGACAGCGTTAATCCGAGCCTTCCTAAACCTAACCTGCTCTAACCTCTGTTATTTGTATGTATCACAAGTCCGTCATCTCGAAAAGCTTCTCTCCTCCTTACCTAATCTGATCCCAACCTATCCTTGTAATATACAGCAAATGACCGTCACCTTCAATACCATTTGAGCCACACCTGTTCAGCTTAGTGGAATATAGCGTGGTCAGTTTCTGTTAATGGGTTCAGGCTCTCTAGTAATATTGGATCATGTTCTTTTGCCGTCAAGAATTACTAGTATAGTAATTCTCGGTCTTGTGATATTCAGTTAAGCGGACTTTCGCTCAACACCGAACATGGTATCATATCGCCTCTCCAATTTATCGTAATGGCGTGGTCATATGTTGGTCCTGTAAAACCCCATCTAAATACAACGGTAAGAGATCTAACTATCTTGTACGGGGCTTTCGATTGCGTGAACTATCAGTCGTCCAATCGAAATGAGCTTCCAAAATGTGGTGATACATAATCCAGGCTGCCGTTCCCTGACGCACACCCATAGCAGCCCTTTCATCTCCCTCCTGACCCTACATACAGCCCTTACCTTACCTCCGCCGTACCCTACATACACCCCTTTACCTTACCTTCGCCTCACCCTACATACAGCCCTGGAGAGACCTTACATACACCCCTGGACAGCCTTCCTTCGGTACATCACCAATAAACTACACCGGACAACCCTTCGCTTCAGACCCAAACTAATTATCAGTCTTTCTTTCACGTTGTATTTAGCGCAGGTAGCCTCTTCCTGGCCCGCCCCTCCTGACCTCCCTCATATACCCACATCCACCTAGTTCTCATTACGCCATCAGTATATTTCATCAGATGGATAGTAACAGCTTCAGAGCCAGGCTAACGATCCGTCCCTGCTAGTTAAGCCCGAATAACGCCGCACATTACCCAGGAAGCCCTTCTGACCACACCTTGAGACACGCACTCGTACCGTATCTTCCCCTGACCGACCCTCTCTTCGTATATCACCAATACATTTTGCCGGACAACCCTTAACATCGGACCCAACCTAACCTAAACCTCTCCCCCTCCCTCCCCCTACACACATGCCCAGACAGTCCCCCACCCAGCCCCCCACACAGCCCTATCCCTCTCTCCCTCTCTCCCACTCGCTCACAGAATCAAACGTAACATTTCTCCGCTTACAAGGGCGAAGAGGCGATCGTTCTTAGTCAAGTTTCTCCTTCTTGATCCCGTCCACTCAATATTCTTTTTTATTACCCCGAGTCGTTCTGTCTTTCAAACAGCGATAGGTACAAGGCTGACGTTATATCACCATAAAGCCTCAGCGGGCCTGTCAGCGCTAACATTCACAGCTCGATGGAAAGAATGAGGAGGAGGAGGTGGTGGTGAAGGAGGAGGTGAGAGAAGGAGGAGGCTGCAAGGGCGAGAGAGAGGCCGAGGGAGGTTCACCGAAGGGAGGGGTTGTAAAATAAATGTTAAATGATACCTTTACCGAGGTCGATTCTTTTCTCAGTTTCTCCTTCCTGCCTTCCTTCCTTCCTACCCTGTTCCCTGATGCTTGTAGTGCCTAGGTTGTATGTAGTAAGTCTTTTTCTCAGTTTTCCCTTCCCTCCTCCCTTCCTTTCTTCGTTCCCAACTCGGCCGATGCTTCCAGTGACTAGGTTATGTGTAGTAAGTGTTTCTCCTTCCTTGCTCCCTTCCTTCCTTCCTTCCCCCTCCTGATGCTTCCAGAGACTAGGTTATATGTAGTAAGTGTTTCTCCTTCCTTGCTACCTTCCTTCTTCCTTCCTACCCCACCCGATGTTTGCAAAGAGTATAGGTTGTATCCGTAGCAAGCCGGCCGTTCAGCGCTGTGGGGCCCGCGCTCTCCCCGCCCATCAACGTCGCTGTATACCAAGTTCCCTTTCTTTAGGTCGGCGATTACGGAAATACAAGTGTGCAGTCTTTATGAGGCTTCCCTTTGGCTTAATGGTTTTCTTATATGCGTTAGGCTAAGTACAAGAAGGGTCGAGTGGGTAGTTAGGAGAGAGAGGGGGAGGGAGAGGGAGAGAGTGCACTCCAGTCCATCGGCTACCGGGAACCATTACGGACTGCCTAACTGACTGGCTCAATGGTTTTCTTATGCGCTTGGAAGTGGAAGGACGGCCGGGGTAGCAATAAGGAGGAGGAGGCTGAGAGAGAGAGAGAGAGAGAGAGAGAGACATACACAGAGATGGTAGAAACAGAAAACTAGTAGGAAATTGGAAAAACTATAAATAAAGTGAAGAATGGGAGAGAGAGAGGTCATCGCCCTCCACCCCCTCCCCTAATCATGCCTCCAGTACCGTACGGTGCGGCGTAGGTACAGAGGCCGAGGCAGTGATCCATTAGCGCGCACTCGCCGACACTCAAGCCCCGTGTAGCGTCGTGGACAGCCTTTTATAGCGTGTGGCAGGTGTTGCGCGCTGCCGCCGACTGATAACCCTCACCTCGCCCTCGCCGGCCCTCTCCTCGCCTCCGTCTCCCCGAGTCTCGGTGCACAGGACCGCTAAATGCCCTCGGCTGAATAGGTTGCATCGCTATTTGCTTCCTGATATTCGCTTGGTGCCTTGATAAGCCTTACCTCGCCCTTCCTATCGACCTCTATTGCACCTGACTCACTCCTCATCTTGCTGTCTCGCTCTTCCCTGCTCTTCCTCGCCTTTATCTCCGTGGGTCTTCATAGTGTATATATTGTCAGTCTGTTGACCATGATTGCAGGTACAGTCGCGGCTGATAGGCCCCGACCAGGCTGTGATGGAAAGCCGCGGCCTCTCGGGCATAAACAACTCACACCGTGGCTGCTCTGATCAGAGAGCTTTTCTTTGCCAAGATATTGTTGCTGTTGTGACGTACCAGTGTTGTTAGTAGTGGATGTTTCTACGATTTAGTGTTGAATGGTAACCTGTTATGTGAGAAAATTTAAAACATTGTACACAAACACTTAAAGGTTGTCATGCTTGTCAGTTACTGGGTCACGTATAACGTCATGTATTACAGAGTAGTGTGCTATGCTCTCCAGCACTGCCTGACCAAGGACGATCGATCATCCAAGACTCTTTAGAAATACTCAATGCAAACATGAAAGGAGGAAATCATGCCTTAAAATCATGTTAGAAAAGTTATCACCCAATTACATCATAGACCACGGAAAAAAAGTAGCGATGAATTTATATGATCTCAATCACCTTAAAGGGTTGCGTCACCAGCTGCCTCCTCCTCTTCGCACTCTCTCCCTGCCCTCTCCTGCCCCTTCCAGCGTTCCTCCCGCGCCGCGAGTACCCGCACACAAACACTAAACGATTTCTCCACCACCAGCTGCTTGACTCGAGTCGATCGCTGACTTCTGAACTTCGCCCGCTGCCGAAAACGGAAAGCACTTACCTCCTACTCCTCCTGGCCCTTCCTACCCCACCCTCTCCCTCTCCTTCTCGAGCGACTCAACCTCTTCACGTTGGAAAAGAGACGCCTGCGGGGAGACATGATACAAGTCTTTAAGTACCTGAACAAGCTCAGCAACGTTGATCACTCCAAACTCTTCACGCTACAAACCAACCTGAGAACAAGAAACAACGGAAAAACAATTCAAGCAAAGCGATGCAATACCGACATCGGCAGGAGTTATTTCTCGAATAGAGTTGTTCGCCATTGGAACAGCCTTCCTGCAGAAGTGGTTAGCGCAGAGACCATCAACTCCTTCAAGAAACGCATTGATCGCCACTTTGCTGCAACGGGTGTGAACTGAACGTTCCCAAGAGTAGGTACACAAGTGCTTTAATCCTTCCCTGCAAGCCACTCCTATGGCAAACGGATTGATTGAATCACTGAACGCAGGCAGCCTAGTAATGAGCCAACAGGCTTTCTGCTGTCTGCTAGTCCATGTTTCCATGTTTCTATACGTGCATACAGGCGCTAAACGGCTCTTCCCTCCTCGACCAGCTGGCTGCCCCCCGGCCCGCGCTGAGGCCCATAAATACGGCTGCTGATGAGATGACCGGCGGCTCCTGTAGATTCGTATCGGCCGGGAAACGGAGCGCGACGAGCGAGCGGGTGGTACGGCGATTATGAAGACGTTGGGTAATGACGGGCAGACGGACGGACGGATAGACGGACGAACCGATGAAGACGATGCGGAGAGGAACGAGTAGTATGATTGGGAGGCGGAGGATGAGCGGCGGGAGTAGTGGGAGGAGGAGGAATGATGCATAGCGAGTAGGAGGAAATGAAGGAGAGGGAGATAGAGGCCGCATTAAAAGATAAAGAAGACGATGGAAAGAACGAGGAGGAGTGGGAGGTAAGGGGAGAGGAGGAGGAGGGGGAGGAATATTGTAGGAGAGAGATTCATAGGGAGCAGTAGGAGGGAATGAAGGAGTGGGAGATAGACAGCGCACTCAAGATAACGACGACGATGAAGAAAATTGTAGCAAGAAGTTCGCCGTAATTAGAATGCTGCCGCTAAACCTTGCCTCCTCCTCTTCCCCCCTTCCTCCTCCCACCTCCCCCTCGCTGCTGGTGCTCCTGAATTTGCTTCACTTGAGTCTTGCTGATGGTGGTGATGGTGGTGGTGGTGTGGGTGGGGGTGATGATGGTGAAGACTCGTTCGCTACAGGTTTGATTTATTTCAGTGATTTATTTATTGATTCACTCACTTCTACGGCGACTTGGAATAAAGAATAAAGAATAAAAAGAATAAAGAAATATAGAGACAGGGAATAAAAGATAATAGAGAAGTAAAGAGAAAAGGAATAAATATGTTTCTTACGAGGTATTTCAACACCCAAAGGTTTAGAGACGCTGGAAATGCGGTATTAGTGTGACAGGAAGTGGTGGTGGTGGTGGTGGTGGTGGTGCCCAAGTAGAGGCCGCGGCGCCATCGGTGGACGCCCTCGGCAAATACACACACACACACACACACACACACACACACACACACACACACACACACACACCATCAACACCAACAAGACGGTGGTGATGCATTTTCACACCTCACCACGGCCAGACCACCGCCAGCCCTGGAGGTTGGCCCTCACCAGCTGCAGGTGGTTGAATCCACCAAACGACTTGGAGTCACCCTGGACAGCAAGCTGAGCTGGGGCAAGCACGTCACCACCATCATCAGGGCGGCTTCCTACAAACTGTTCATGCTGAGGCGCATGAAGGCACTGGGAGCCCCCCAAAGGTCGCTCAAGGACCTGTACACCACCTTCATCCTCCCAAGACTCCTCTACGCATCTCCTTCTTGGGCTTACTCCATCAACAAGACCCAGCAACGCCAATTAGAGAGAGCGCAAAGGCGTGCATGCAGACAGATTCTGGGCAGTACACACCAACTACGAGCATGCACTCACCCACCTGAATATGCCCACCCTACAGGACCGATACCAGACAAACCTAACGAAATTCAGCAAGTCCTCCTCCACAACCCCGTCATGAGATCTACTTCCACCCGCCCTCCCTCTCCCCACTAGACCCACAAGACACCACAATATTCTCGTCCCGGTCAAAACTCGCACGGACAGGTATCGACTTAGTGCGATACCGACACTTGTGAGGGTCATTAACACCTCCATGATCACATGACCCCTCCACTCCTACACACACACACACACACACACACACACACACATCACCCTTCCCCACTTCCCCCATTACTCACCACATTACTCATTGTATGGTATTTTTGTGTATTTTCAGCCTTATGGCTGCCTACAAATGAATAAACCATTTATTATTATTATTATTATTATTATTATTATTATTATTATTATTATTATTATTATTATTATTATTATTATTATTATTATTATTACACACACACCTGCTGGGCCACGGTAACAAGATTAGGTAGTCCTCCTCCTCCTCCTCCTCTTCCTCATCGTCCTCCTCCTCCAAATAATAGCAGTTGTTCAATATATAACCTTCCAAGAGACTCACATTTTTCTTGGTGTCTTTTCTTCTTATGTATTTCGATGTATTTCTCTTTTACTCTTCTGTTTCAACTTTTCTTCTTCCTTTCTTGCTTATTTTTGCTCATTTAGACTCTTCCTCGTCCTCTACGTGCTCCTCTTCCTCCTCCTCTTCCTTATACGTCGCCTCACCTTACTTTTCCTCCTCCTCCTCCTCCTCCTCCTCTTCACCTTCACCTGTTTACAGTAAAACAGGTAACTTTGCCGATAGATAGTTTTGTTTTGTTACCATACACGTTCCTTGCTCGTACACTACTTCTCTCTTCTTTTTTTTTCCCTTCTCCTCCTCCTCCTCTTCCTCCTCTTTCTCCGTCTAGTAAGCCCCCAGAACAGCATCCCTCCTCCTCCCCCACCTTTCTTCCTCTTCCATTCCTCCTCCTCCTCCTCACTCATCCTCGTCCTCCTCCATCTAGTAAGCCCGCAAGACGAGTATCACTTCCTCCTCCTCATCCTCTCCCTCCTCCCACTCCTCCTCCTCCTCCTCCTCCTCCTCCTCCTCGTCTTTTTTTTTATTTTTTACAACAAAGGAGGCAGCTCAAGGGCACACAAAAAAAGAAAACAATAATAAAAAAGCCCGCTACTCGCTGCTCCTAAAAAAGAAACAAAAGAGGTGGCCGAAAGCAAGATCAAATACAGTAGGAGAGATGTCCTGATACCCTCCTCCTGAAAGAGTTCAAGTCGTAGGCAGGAGGAAATACAGATGAAAGAAGATTGTTCCAGAGCTTACCAGCGTGAGGGATGAAAGAGTGAAGATGCTGGTTAAGTCTTGCATAAGGGGTTTGGACAATATAGGGATGAGCATGAGTAGAAAGTCGAGTGCAGCGGGGCCGCGGGAGGGGGAGAGGCATGCAGTTAGCAAGTTCAAAAGAGCAGTCAGCGTGGAAATATCGATAGAAGATAGAAAGAGAGGCAACATTGCGGCGGAATTTAAGAGGTGAAGACTATCAGTATGAGGAGGAGAGCTGATGAGACAAGAGCCTTAGCCTCCACTCTGTCCAGAAGAGCTGTGTGAGTGGAGCCCCCACAGAGATGCATACTCCATACGAGGGCGGACAAGGCCCTGTATATGGACAGCAACTGTGCAGGGAGAAGAACTGGCAGACAGTACAGAACGCCCAGCCTCGAGGAAGCTGATTTAGTAAGAGATGGGATATGAAGCTTCCAGTTGAGATTTTGAGTTAAGGATAGACCGAGGATGTTTAGTGTTGAGGAAGGTGACAGCTGGGTGTTGTCAAAGAATAGGGGATAGTTGTTTGGAAGATTGTGTCGAGTGCATAGGTGGAGAAACTGTGTTTTGAGGCGTTGAAGGACACCAGGTTCCTCTTGCCCAATCGGAAATAATAGTAAGGTCTGAGGCTAAGCGTTCTGCAGCCTCAGCCTTGAGTCGTTAAGTTCCTGTAGGGTTGGTATTCTATTAAAAGATGTTGAGTAATGCATAGTGGTATCATCGGCATAAGTATGGATAGGACTGTTCGTTTTGTAAAGAAGATCATCAATGAACAACAGAAAAAGAGTGGGAGATACGACAGAACCCTGTGGGACACCACTGTTAATAGATTTAGGGGAAGAACAGTGACCGTCTACCACGGCAGAAATAGAACAATCAGAAAGGAAACTGGAGAAAAAACAGAGAAGGATAGAAACCGTAGGATGGTAGTTTGGAAAGCCGCCGGGAGCAGCATCACTCTGTCATGTATCATTTGTATCTCGTGGGAGGCAGCGGCGAGACGGCCAGGCAGCATCTTATATTCACTCTGTATAATCCACTCGAACTCCTGCGAGAACGGTGAGCAGACGGCTTTAGGTAAGGGTGACTCAACAAACTTGCTGCGCGCTGTGATTCTCGCCGTTCTTAGAGGTTAAGGGGTGACTCAACAAACTTGCTGCGCGCTGTGATTTTCGGCGGTCTTAGGCATATCACCTGTGTGTGTGTGTGCGCTCGCCGTTATTTGTGTGTGAATGCACGTATCCGTCGTGTGCGTTGTGTCATGCTGTATAGTGTAGTTATTTTTTCTCAAGGTAAATATTTAACGTGAAAGGGCTATATATAAGAATTTATCATGTTTTATTTCTTTATCATGCTAAGAATAGGTATATCTATGTGTCTGTCTGACTCTGCGTCTCTGTCTGATCGTGTAGTAATTTTTCTCAAGGTAGATATAATACAATGTGAAATGGCTTTATATATTCACTCATATTTTTTATTTTTATTATTATTTGTAAGTATATGACCCCCGAGTCTCTCTCTCTCTCTCTCTCTCTCTCTCTCTCTCTCTCTCTCTCTCTCTCTCTCTCTCTCTCTCTCTCTCTCTCTCTCTCTCTCTCTCTCTCTCTCTCTCTCTCTCTCTCTCTCTCTCTCTCTCTCTCTCTCTCTATATATATAAATATCAATATATATATATATAAAAATATATATATATAAATATATTTGTAATAATTTATATCATTGACCTGGAATAGCCTGACACGTCAGATTAAGTTTGTAAGCACAGGAAGTTAAAGTTAACGCATTCAACACTAGGACTCATATATTGCTTCCTATCGCTGCCCTTAATATATCCCAGAATACATATACTGCGTCATGGCTCATTGCGAATCTTGATGTTCAAAGAAAGGCTGTACACAACTGTTCAGTGCCGTTTGCACAATTTAGTGATGAAGAGGTTTAAGTTGTTCTTGCCCGGTGTGTGTTGTGAGGTCAGGTGGAATAGGATTAGGATGCGTGAGGTTAGTGTGACCTGACCACAGGTGGAGGTGCAAGGATTATAAAAAGAAGGGGAAGGAGCAGACTTTAGGGGTTCTAGGGGAGTGAGAGGTCAGTGAGGTTAAGTGTAATGCTTGGTTGCTGTCTGCTGAGAGGTCAGTTAGTCTCTTCACTTCGCCATGGCAAGTCTAAGAGACGTATTAAATTTGAGACAGAAGGCTTTCATTCTGTAATACTTAGTGAAACTGAAGACACAGTACATTTCCGGCTAAATGTGAAAAGTGACGATGAGTTCCAACTGTGGAAAGAACTTTATATGAAAGAAAATAACACGTGTTTGAACGTGAAGCGTTCGTATCCCTGCAAGAAGTGGAATTTGTTTCACAAGACGTTCGTCTGTCTACATGGTGATGCTCGCAGCAAGGGAAGAATCAAGACATATACTGGGTATGTATTGTTTATGTACAGTATATATTCTAAGTAATTATTTTCAGTATGGTGAATATAGTTGTATATATGGCTCATATAAAATAAATTTTCTCTGGTGTGTGTGTGTGTGTGTGTGTGTGTGTGTGTGTGTGTGTGTGTGTGTGTGTGTGTGTGTGTGTGTGTGTGTGTGTGTGTGTGCGCCATAATTCCCTGTGGCATTTTTCCAGTGCCATTTCTTCCTGTATTCAGGCAACCAGACGTTATACTACGAAATGTGGTCAAACCTCTTTGTGTGTGTGTGTGTGTGAGAGAGAGAGAGAGAGAGAGAGGCATACAGACACACACACACACACACACACACACACACCTCACTGATCCAGCTGTCTCGACAGACAGACAGAGAGACACACACACACATACACACACACACACACACACACACACACACACACACACACCTCGGATCTGCTGCACCCTTTGGCTGTCTCGACAGACAGACAGACAGACAGACAGACAGACAGACACACACACACACACACACACACACACACACACACACAGAGAGAGAGAGAGAGAGGCAGGCAGGCAGGCACACACACACACACACACACACACACACAGAGAGAGAGAGAGAGAGAGAGAGATGCACTCAGATTTGATCATATGTGCTGGACTCGCGACCGCTAAATGCATCACCCTTTACAACAGTAGTTCTTAATTAACGAAACATGCTGGAAAACTTTTAAATAGCATCTGACATCTCTCCTAGGCAAACGTGTACATTACTTATAGCAATGGCAGTGTACCCCTCCCTTCTTTCTCTCCACTGAGTGCGTGCACACTCAGTAGTGTTAAATATCCTGGAGTACACCTATAACATATTCATATTGTTAACCTTTTAATCCCATACACTGATGTTATTTCCGTACCACTACACTACATTGTTTTCTGTTTGGTGTCCTCACTCCAAATTCTGTTGTTTCTTTTCATAACTTAGCGTTTACTTTTCTCACCGTTGAATGGAGCTGGTTTTGTTATTGTCATGTTGGGACATTATGAAAAAGAATGGGCTTAGTAGCAAAACCTGGATTTAGATTAAGGGAAATCTAGTATTTTTTGTAAGTTGGATTTCTTTCAGTAACAATGCCTAGATTTTGATTCAAGGAAATATATTTTTTTCTGAAAGTTGTATTTCTTTCACTGGTGAGTCTCACTCCTGTTAGTCTGAAAGAGGGTACGAGAAATGCTATCAGACCCCGAGAGGGTACCAGCACTAAAGGTTATATATCACTATTACGGAATGTGTGTGTGTGTGTGTGTGTGTGTGTGTGTGTGTGTGGGTGTAAGTGTGTCGGATCCAAGTACTAAATTCGTCTGTAGTCGTAAGTGTAGCATTGGAGATAGTGGGCGGAGGCGGTAGAACTGTCAAATTACCGCCTCCAAAATGGCGGATATCTGTCAAACCATGTGTTTCTGTCTCAGTGTCAGTTCTATGGAATTGAGATAGTTATATGTCCATGCCGCATGGCTATACATTCGGGTTATGGAATAGTCGTAGTAAACAAATATTTAGTTCAGCTGTGATTTGAGATAGATACTCTTTGCCGTTCTGTCAGATTGCCCCTGTATACCAAATGACCTGCACTCGGGTGTTGGGAACAAGATCACCAGAAATAAAACCCAACTATTGCTTTTCGTAATAAGTAAGCTACCCCTACAGTACAGCAATTTCGCGCGCCTTGCCTGCGAGAGAGAGAGAGAGAGAGAGAGAGAGAGAGAGAAGGGGGACAGCTCACAGTTCCAGTCACGAATGCTTCTTCTAGATAGAAAACATGATTCTAAACGCGATTTCTCCCTATAATAGCCTTGATATTTATTATACGTAATTACAGGTGTCCTGTGACTTTGAATGTCTACATCCGGCTGACGACGAAAGACAAAGTGAAAAAAGACAGACTGATGGAAAAGTATCCATGCTTTGTAACGCTAAAGGGTCTTCACAACCACTCTCTTCAGTCTGCAGAAGCCCTCAACCAACTTAGGATTCTTCCCGAAACAAAAGAAATTTTCATCAAGTATTTTGAGCAAGGTGTAATTGTGTTATTATATAACTGTACTAATATATATATATATATATATATATATATATATATATATATATATATATATATATATATATATATATATATATATATATATATATATACACACACACATACAGTATATATATATATATATATATATATATATATATATATATATATATATATATATATATATATATATATATATATTTGTCGGCTGCAGCCTCTGACGAGACAGCCAGACGTTACCCTACAGATACGAGCTCAGAGCTCATTATTTCCGATCTTTGGATAAGTCTGAGACCACCACACACCCCATCCCCTTACCCAAGGGGGACAGTAACCCCTCGCATTGTCAGCGAAAAATCCCACTTGGGTTTGCGGGAATTGAACACGGCTCTGCGAGACGCAAGGCCGATCCGCTTCCACTGAGCTATCGAGAGGTGTCTGAACTATCGAGAGGTGTGTGTGTGTGTGTGTGTGTGTGTGTGTGTGTGTGTGTGTGTGTGTGTGTGTGTGTGCGCCAGTGCATAATATTGACATTTCCCTTGTACAATTTGCAGGAATGTCAGTACCTCAAGCATCAAGACATCATGTACTAAAGTTGGGGCTGTGTGATGATCTATATGGCCAGGCAAATCATGCAATCAACCCATCGGTCCGAGCTCTACATCACATGAGGCAACGATGGATCAATGAACAACATGGGGGACTTCATAACTTATCCATGGCAGATTGCATTAGCAAATATGCAAACAACCAAGTGACAATAATACAGGACATAGAAGAAAGTCGCTTTTCTGTGGTGCTGGTAACTCCTTTCATGAGGAGAGTGCACACTCAGTTCAGAGAGGCTGGAGAAATCGTCTTCGTGGATGGCACAGGATGTGTTGATCAGCTCAATACATCTGTGATACCCTTCCTCTGCGCTGGACCAGCAGGAGCTGCTCCTCTTGCTCTGCTGTTTACATCTTCCCTAGATGCAGCAATGCTTACGAAAGGTGAGAGCATGTTTATCAAATGTATAGCGTGATGTTTCCTTGCCTATTGTTCAGCCTAACACAATTACCGAGCACCTGTATTATCCCGTTGTGTGTGTGTGTGTGTGTGTTTGAGAGAGAGATATTCGTATACTTCTGTAACCTTTTTTCTCATTAAAGGCTTTCGTATGGTAAAACTAGCTGTCGGAGAAAATGCGTTCTATGGGACACAGTCACCAGAAACGTTCATGACCGACAACTGCAGCGCTATGAAAGGAGCCTTGGCAGCAACCTGGCCTGCAGCTCGACAGTTTTTGTGTTTTCACGTACTCCAGCAAGTGTGGCGATGGCTACTAGACTCCAAACATGCCATAAAAGGAGGATCGCCAGGAGATGATGGCTACCGTGAAGTCACTGGTATATGCATCATCGAAGGGTGATTTCTTCAAAAGCAGCAAGAGTTCAAAGCTAATCCTCTTTCACAGAGGTACACCAACTTCAGCAGGTATTGTTAAATTCTATTAATCTCATTCGCTACAAAAGTTTTTTTTAAAAAGAAAAGCACATGAGCATATCATCATACCTCTCAACGTCATTATATTACTAATACTAATATTACTAATAAGTAGTAGTAGTAGTAGTAGTAGTAGTAGTAGTAGTAGCGTATACTATACTATAGTAGCAGCAGGTGTCCCATTAATAACACTAACAACAACTATAATAATAATTATCATAGATACCACAAGCATCACTATCTATTCAGAAAACTATGCAGTAGCAATTGTTACCTACAATGAACTTATACATTTTGGTGTATTGGTGTATTAAGCTATTGATATTATTCTTTCTTCGCTTTTCAGCTATCTACAATCATTAATGGATGGGAGGGAAGAGTGGGCCATTGCGTTCAGGGAAGGTGCAATGCTACGGGGTCACCATACGAACAATTTCTGCGAGGCAACCATGTACATCATAAAGGAAGTTGTTTTTAACAGGTAAGCATTTAAGGGAGACAATTATTTTCAATATTGCATTTTGTATACGTGGGGTATTACAATTTATCCCCAGGTCAAATGACTGCTGGAAAAGCATGCACATAGCTTAAATGCAATTATTGATTTCCTAAAACAAATACATTAGTTTCATTTATGTAAGACTATCATTGAAGGAAGTATTAATGAATACATGTCGACTGTGGTTTATGAATTAGTTTGCAATGTGTGTGTGTGTGTGTGTGTGTGTGTGTGTGTGTGTGTGTGTGTGTGTGTGTGTGTGTGTGTGTGTGTGTGTATATCATATTTTGTTTCATTATTTCAGATGCAAGGCATACAACCCTGTGCAACTTATTGTTTTCATGGCCGAAATATTCAACGGCTACATGAAAAAAAGACTGGTAGACGTTGCACTAGGGAGACGGAAAGTGAAGAACATCAGTATGGGCACACTTTCCCTGGATGCAGTAACCCCCCTAGGAGGAGGAAAATTTCAAGTAGCAAGTCAGTCTAAGGCTTCAGCTCAATACAAAGTGGACATGCAAACTGGCTTTTGCGAGTGCGTTGTGGGACAGACTGGCTCGCTCTGCAAACATCAAGCCGCGTGTGCAGAGCACAGCATGGTAGTTCTGCCAAGTTTTCACTGCCACAAGTGAAAACAGGCGATGTGGCGTCTGTGGCAGTGGGCGAGGAAAAACCCTCCAGCAAGTTTTTCGAGGATTGCTGGAAACACCAAAAAAAGTGCATAAAGAAAATTACTCCACCTCTGCAGCTGCAGGATGTATGTATGACCAACCACTGTTGGAAAATGACTCCATTCTACAGCTGCAGAGCTTAATATGCACGACCAGCCAATGTTGGATCGTAAAGTGAAGAGTTCTAATAATCAGGTGGAGAATTGAATGAATTCATGGAACTCTTCAAACTCTAAATGATAAATACAGGGATGAAAACACTGGCTCAGCCCTCAAAACAGCCATAAAGAGACTGAACATGGTAAAGAGTACAAACATGCTCAATAGCATACTGTACAGTGTAGGTAGCAGTCTATGCACTAATGGAGCTGGCCGAGGAAAAATTCCGTGCCAGCCAAGCTCAGTTTCACGGCGAGGGCCAGAGCAAACCAAGAGGAGCAGCACCTCTTGGAAAAGGACGCCGAGCCAGTGGTGTTGCAAAGACCATAAAACCAAACAGCCACGAAATTTGTCAGCTAGCATTGCCGACAACGTAGCCAATGCAAAGTCGCATGGAACTGGCCACTGAGACAATAGTACGTATTCTTTTGACCATAAGTAAGTTACTGTGTGTGAAATAATATATATTCAACTGGTTTAAGAAATATTCATTAATTCCACCCCATTATATATATATATATATATATATATATATATATATATATATATATATATATATATATATATATATATATATATATATATAAATAGTGAAGAAACTAATGCAGTAGTTCGCAGAGAGAGAGAGAGAGAGAGAGGTCATATACTTACCATGAAGAAGAAAAATAAACATGATGAGTGCATATATAAAGCCCTTTCACATTATATTATATCTACCTTGAGAAAAATTACTACACGATCAGACAGAGACGCAGAGTCAGACAGACACATAGATATACCTATTCTTAGCATGATAAAGAAATAAAACATGATAAATTCTTATATATAGCCCTTTCACGTTAAATATTTACCTTGAGAAAAAATAACTACACTATACAGCATGACACAACGCACACGACGGATACGTGCATTCACACACAAATAACGGCGAGCGCACACACACACACAGGTGATATGTCTAAGAACGCCGAAAATCACAGCGCGCAGCAAGTTTGTTGGAGTCACCCCTTAACCTCTAAGAACGGCGAGAATCACAGCGCGCAGCAAGTTTGTTGGAGTCATCCCTTACCTAAAGCCGTCTGCCTACCGTTCTCGCAGGAGTGCGAGTGGAGTATACAGAGTGAATATATGCGGCCCGGCAATGTATACACTCCATTTGCATCACGTGTCCCTGAGCCGGACAGCGGGGAAGGGGGGAGAGAGGGAGGGAGAGGGGGAGGAGAGGGGGTGGTAAGCGTGATGTATATAGGGATAGGAATAGAGAGGGTAGATAGAGAGGGGTAGAGAGAGATAGAGACAGGAGAGGTAGAGAGAGATAGAGAGGTAGGGGGTGAGAGGTGGGGTTCTTCTTCCTCTTCTTCCTCTTCCTCCCCCTTCTTCTCCTGCATCTTCTTCACGCCCTCAAATAGCATATATCCTCCTTTTAACCCCCTCCCCCATCTCCTCTGTCTTCCATCTCCCCTCCTCCTCCTCCTTTTCCTCCTCCTCCTCTCTTGACGCCCTCGGTAAAGAAGCGTCTCATAAATCCGCCTCATCACGCAGGGCGCCTCGTTATCGGCCTCTATATCTTAATACCGAGGGGCGATGCGTCTTCGGGAGTCGCGCGCGTAAATAGAGACTGATTTCGCCGCATTATGGGTTGACAAAGGTTAAGATGTTCCCCCCTCAGAACGCCTCGATGATAATAAATTATCCCCCGACTGACACGGTGCCACGGGTGCTGGAGAAAGGGAGAGAGGGAAAAGTGAAGGGAGAGAGGGAAAAGTGAAAGGAGAGAGAGTGAGTGAGAGGAGATGTAACATAAGGTAGAAATGAGGGATAAAGATTAGTATACTTGAGAGAGACAGAGGTTAGGTTAGGTTAGGTTAGTTTAGTATGGAGGACAGAAGAGAAAAAAGAAGAGGTGGTTAGGTTAGTTTGATTTGGTATTAGTGTAGGAGAGAGATTTACATAGAAAATCAGACCACACAGACCCCATGGTCCAGACTTGGTGGTCTGTCCTTAAACCTAAGTGATTTTACATTAATCAGAAGACTCCAAAACGATGCACTTCTACTCTAGTTGATATTAAGTTGAAGGAAGTGACGGTCGAGCTTATTTTTGAAGGAGTCAATCGTGTTACACTGGACCACTGATGATGGGAGCTTATTCCATTCTCGCACTACAACGTTGGTGAAGAAAAATTTGGTGCAGTCTGAATTTACTTGTCTACATCTGAGTTTTACGCCATTGTTCCTCGTGCGCAAAGTGTCATCGATCATAAACAATGTTGATCTGTCTACATTCGTGAAACCATTAAGTATTTTAAAACATTCGATCAGTTTTCCTCGGAGGCGACGTTTCTCAAGAGAACATGTTAAGGGTAGAAAGCCTTTCTTCGTAGGATTTGTTGCGCAAGGAAGGATCATTTTCGTTGCCGACGCTGAACACCTTCTAATTTAGCAATATCCTTTGCATGGTGGGAGACCAAAACTGTACCGCATATTCCAAGTGGGGTCTGACTAAACTGTTGTAGAGCAGGAGTATTACATCTTTATTCTTAAATAAAAGATTCTTTTAATGAAGCCCAACATTCTGTTCCTTTATTTGCTGCATCGATGCATTGCTGTGAGAATTTGAGGTTTGACGCGATTTTGACCCCAAGTCCTTGACGCATTGAACGCTTTTGAGTTTAACGCCGCGCATTTCGTAATCAAACTTCTTATTCCTCGTTCCAACGAAGGACCTGGCACTTGTCTACGTTAAAGGGCATCTCCCATCTATCCGACCAAGCTGAAATTTTGTGCAAATCCTCTTGGGCTTTGCCTGTCTTCGTCAGTGAGAACCGAGTTACCAATCTTTGTGTCGTCTGCAAATTTACTAATGCGGTTATTGAGGCCAACATCCACGTCGTTGATGTAAATGAAGAACACTGGGCCAAGAACCGAGCCCTGAGGACGCCACTAGTGACAGGCGCCCACTCTGAGTTAAATCCGTCAATCACTGCTCTTTGTTGTCTGTTGCTCAACCAATTCGCGATCCATTGGTTTACCTGACCGTCAATACCTATTTGCTTTAATTTGTAAAGTAATTTATGATGCAGGACTTTATCAAACGCTTTCTGGAAATCAAGATAGACTACGTCCAGTGATTTGGTTACGTCATAAACAGTGAAGAGGTCGTTATAAAGGTTAATAGATTTGATAGGCAGGATCTTTTGTTTCGGAAGCCATGTTGTGAGTCACCAATTAATGAGTGGCTTTCAAGGTAACTCACAATTTTGTCTCTAATTATGCCCTCAAGTAGCTTACCTACAACCGAAGTTAGACTAATGGGCCTGTAATTACCTGGTACTTTTGTCTCCTTTCTTAAAAAATCGGTGTCACGTTAGCCTTTTTCCAATCTGAAGGGACAATGCCTTGTCGCAAGGACATAATGAATACAGTTGTGAGGGAGAGTATTTCGCTCTTTGTTTCTTTCAGCAGAGTTGGATATACTTTATCAGGTCCAGGACTTTTATTTGTTTTAAGTGATTTGAGGCTTTAAGGAGTTCATCAGGTTTTATTTCAAAGTTAGACAATGCATGCTCAGGATTTACATTAGAGATAATTATGAGATTATTTTGTTATTATTATTATTATTATTATTATTATTATTATTATAATTATAAGTCTGATTATTATTGTTATTGTTATTATTATTATTATTATTATTATTATTATTATTATTATTATTATATTATCAGTATTATTATTATTATTACTATTATTATTATTATTATTATTATTATTATTATTATTATTATTATTACTATTATTATTATTATTATTATTATTATTATTATTATTATTATTGTTATTATTATTATTATTATTATTATTATTATTATTATTATTATTATTATTATTATTATTATTATTATTATTATTATTATTATTATTATTATTATTAACATTAGTATTGAGTGTGTGTGTGTGTGTGTGTGTGTGTGTGTGTTATTATTATTATTATTATTATTATTATTACTACTACTACTACTACTACTACTATTATTACTACTATCCACTACTACATCAGGTACTACATCATCAGGTGACCAGTGTGTGTGTGTGTGTGTGTGTGTGTGTGTGTGTGTGTGTGTGTTCCTGTAAAGTATGTAGCAAAAAAAAAAAAATGGAAGATTAAGCTTGTTTGAAGAATAAGGATGCTAAGTCTCCTACCCATTTGCTGACAGGCGGGGGACGGATCGGGGCGTGGCGGAGCGAAGGGTGACGGGCGAGGAGGAGGAGGAGAAGGAAGAAGAGGAGGAAGGGAAGATGAAGGAGGAGGTGAAGAAGGAAGAAGAAGAATATTATTACAAAACGAGGGGAGGAGAGAGAGAGAGAGAGAATGTGGGTGATGGTGGAGGAGGAGGAGGACGGATAAGAAGGAAAGATAAGGAAGATGGGAGAGATAAATGGAGAAGGAAGAAAATATGTGCATGTTTAAATAAACGGAAGAGGAGGAGGAGGAGGGTCAAGAAAAGGAGGAGAAATAAAGAAGGAAAGGTTGTTAAAGAAGAAAAGGAGAAAAACAAAAGACAGACGAGGAAACGTTAAGAAAATAGAGGAAAGGAAGAAAGCTACAAATGAGAGAAAGCAAAAAAAACCCGAAGGGAGGAAGAGGACTAGGAATGGCATACATAAAGTGAAATAAAGGAAGATAGACAGAAATAGATAGATAGATATAAAGATAAATAGAGAGAGATAAAGAAGAAAAGAGAACAGAGAGAGATGAAGTAGGGACAGGAGAAGGGAAGGAGGAAGGAAGGCAGTAAGGAAGAAGTGTGGGAGTGACCGAGGAAGGGAGGAAAGGAGGAGAGAAGTGGAAGGGAGGAGAGCTCAGTCGGTCGGTTGGTCGGTCAGGTGTTTGCTAGGTCGAAGTCTAATAATGATGGAAGTGAATAATAGCAACAAAAACACGAGATAAAACAAAGGCAAGAGGAACACATCACATAAATCAACGAGCGAGTGTGCAATCTGAGCTTATAAGGGCGAGCGATCAGCGGCCTTATTTGACTTCTTGATGTAAATTTGACCGGTTTAGGACACCGATTGCAAGCTGAGTGTTTCTTTGCGAGATTAAAAATGGTGGGAGACGAGAGAGACGAGAAAACAGAAATAACTTGCCTCGCACACACACACACACACACACACACACACACACACACACACACACACACACACACACACACACACACACACACACTTCATTTAAGTAATATTAAAACTGTATAATTCGTTGGTTCGACCCCGTCTAGAGTACTGTGTACAGTTTTGGTCTCCCTACTACAGAAAAGACATAGAAAAGTTGGAACGGGTCCAACGAAGAGTAACAAAGATGATTCCTAGGTTGAGAAATTTCTCATATGAACAAAGGCTTAAAGAAGTAAATTTATTCAGCCTATCAAAACGAAGAATGCGAGGCGATCTAATAGAAGTGTTTAAAATGTTCAAAGGATTCAGTGATATTAATGCGGAAGATTACTTTACAATTGATCGATCAAATAGAACAAGAAGAAATCACAATTTGAAGATAAGTGGTAAAAGATTCTCGTCGCACGAAGCTAAACACTTCTTCTTCAATCGAGTTGTTGATGTTTGGAACTCTCTACCTTGTGATGTCGTTGATAGTACAACAGTTACGGCCTTCAAGAATAGATTAGACAAGTGTTTTGAATCCAACCAGCAACTAAGATATTACTCATTGTCGTAATAACGTTAAGTTCTTTCGAATACTGGTGTCCTTGTCCGCTTTTATCGCCCGGTTAGTGGTAGCAGTAATGGTAGTTCTTTCCTCTTTCCTACATAAATTCCATGCAGTTTTTCCATGCTGCATGGTTCTTTCTCCTTTCCTGCCAGCTTTGGCTGGAGGGATGGGGGTGGGAGGAGCCTTCGCCTTTGCTGTCCTTCATCTTCCACCTTTGATTAGATAGTTAGTGTAGCTTGTCACAAACAGCCTCATGGGACCAGCAGGTCTGCTGTTGTTTGTTCTTCCTTTGTGTTTCTTTGTGTTCCTCCCCACACACACTTCCCCTCTCCCCACACACGCACAACAACCCCCCTCACACACACACACACACACACACACACACACACACACACACACACACACTTCTAATCCTCCCCCCTTTCCACATACACTTAAGTCTTCCATCTTCACGACGCGGTCTCTATCTTACTGTTTCTTATTCGTATTGCCGCGGTAACACTTCGCTCGGTTATTTATCACGTCCCTGACTCGAGAGGCGCGCTACAACATGCTTTATTATTGACCCTCCCTGTGTTTTTTTTGTCCCTTTTTGTGTTATTTATCTTCCCTCGCTTCCTTTTTCGTGCGTCCAAGGTCACGGGCGCCATAAACCAAGCAGCAAATAGATCGTCTGGCTTATTTGTGGCCGCCGCGAGATAGATGTATGGCGGTGATATCGAGTGTGTGTGTGTGTGTGTGTGTGTGTGTGTGTGTGTGTGTGTGTGTGTGTGTTACTGTCCTCTGCATCGTCTTTTTTTTGTCGGCTTGCCTCGCCTCCTCCTCCTCCGCCTCGGCTTTCCAGGGTCCCGATGGCGTCAAGATAAGCTCCGATAATCTTTCCTTATTTATTGGTGATCGGTTGGTCGGTTGCTGGATGTGCCTTGCTCCGCGCCCGGCCTCGTGTGGCGTATGTCTGTGTGGCTGTATGTGGATGTTTATGCATGAAGTGGTGTATGTCTGTATATCTGTATGTGTGTGTATGTTTCCATGGCCTTGGATGTATGAATGAATATGGTTTGTCTGTATTTCTCTGAGAGTATACGTCTGTGTGTGTGGGTGTATGTATTGGGATTATGTATGACTGTCTATGGAGTCTAAATATCTGTCTTCGGAAGAAAGGAGGAAAACAAATAGTTCATAGTGATGACTGTTGACTATTGCATTAAACTTATCAGCATCAACAAGAGAAGCAATCTGGAAATGGATGAGGCTACGTATATTGAACTCACTCATCAATGACTACATGTTTTCCCTTTCTCATTATGCTATATAGTCTGTCAGTGAAGGGAATAAGAGAGAGAAGAATATATGGAGAGGGTAACGCTTGCTTCTCCTCTCCCTAGACTAAGATATAAATCCTGCTTGCCGATGTCCTGTGTTTTATGTCCGTTTTGGTTTTCTCCCTCGTATCTCTCCTTGGCAGGGTCGTGATTGCATTGGATCTGCCTGATAATCTTCTTATATTTATAGGCGATCGTATTCTCCTCCTTCCCCTGTTTTTAAGGTTCGGTACTGATGTCGTATTGTATATGCTCTTTTGTTTTCTTCGCTTTTTTCGTCCTTCGGTGTTCTGGTGATGGTCATTTTTGCTTCTTGGTTCCCCTCAATAAACAATCTTTCTGTATTTATTTGCGATCGGTTGCTGTTCTTAACCATGTATTTAAGGGATGATTGTGATGTCGTATGCTATAGCTCTCTTGTTTTCTCATTTTAGTCTCGGTGTTCTACTGGACATAGCCGTTTTAGCTTCTCAATTTCCCTCAATAAACAATCGTTCTGTATTTATTAGTGATCGGGTGCTGTTCTTTCCCGTGTATTTAGGGACTGATGGTGATGTCGTATGCTTTGTGCCTGTGTTTTCACCTTCTTGTATCGTTTTTACTGGTCATGGTCGTTTTTGCTTCTCGATTCCCCTCAATAAACAATCTTTCTGTATCTATTAGCGATCGGGTGCTGTTCCTTGCCATGTATTTTGGGGTTGATGGCGATGTCGTATGCTTTGTGCTTATGTGTTCAGCTCCTTGCCTCGTCCTTTTTACTAGTCATGGTCGTTTTTGCTTCTGGATTCCCCTCAATAAACAATCTTTCTTTATTTATTAGGAATCGGGTGCTGCTCCTTCCTGTGTATTTAAAGGCTGATGGTGATGTCGTATGCTCTGTGCTTATGTTTTCACCTTCTTGTCTCGACGATTTTACTGGTCATTGTCGTTTTTGGGTCTGATTCCCCCAATAAATAATCTCTCAGTATTTATTGGCGATCGGTTCCTGGCGGCGGACTCGTAAACTAGGCCCCGATGACGCCGATGACGCCCCCGATAGCCCGAGAGTGTTAGGCGGTGGGCGTTTTTTGTGTGTTCCCGATGGCGCCAGATAGATGACTCGTTTCCGTGTGTTTTGGGCGGTGTGTGTTGGGACGCGCCGATGACGCCGGATAGCCCAGGGAAGGGTCGTACGTGAGGCCTGAGTGCTGGTTTGTTGCTTCGTTCTTGGTTGTCTGGCGGTGAAAATCTTGTATGTGGGGAGTTTGAAGTGAGTATTAGTAAGGTCATTTGTTTTCTTTCGTATGTATTGTTCTTGTGGGTTCGTACGTAAGGCCTTCTCGCTGTTCTGTTCCTTCGTTCCTGGTTTGTCTGCTGCTCAAAGTCTTGTACATAAGGGAGTGAGCTGAGTTTATTAGTACAGCCTTTCTTCTTCTTTCCTGTGTATGTATGTAAGTAAGGGTTCTTGTAATCTTTCCTATGTATTGTTCACGTGTGTTCGTACGATGAGGCCTTAGTGCTGTTTTGTTCCTTCGTTCTTGGTTGTCTCTCATTGGAAGTCTTGTACATAGAGAGCGTGAAGTGAATATGTGAGTGGGTCTTCTTGTATTTTTTTCTGTGCATTTTGTATTTGTGTATTTATTGCTGGATTCTCTGAGACGGCTCGAAAGAGTATGCGAGAGGCGTTATAAATCTTTCCTGGTGCTTGTCTTGTTGGTATGCGTGAGTCTTTATATGTATCTTGTCTATATGTTTATTTTCACCTGGAACTCCCCGACGGATACTAACACCCTGCTCTGCTCATCCCGACGTTATAACATACAGTGCTACACAACCTTGTCCGTCAGTTATTAGTAAGCGTGCTGCCTCCTTATCATCATTGTTTCTTGCTGTGAGTCCTGAGAGATCCCCGATACCCTGCCAGGCTTGTTGGTGTCTCGCGCTGATCAGTTTTGCGACATTGATTACTCGTGTGATATCCTGATAGTCCGTGCGAGGTGGTAATGTGTGTGCTTTGGCGACTCCTAATGATTACTCGTGTAGTGTTCTGATAGTACATGAGGGGTGGTAATGGGGGTGTTTTGGGGGGAGTCCGGTATGTTGTTCTTTCTTTGTTTCCTGCTCACCTGCAAGTTTTGACTACTCCAGTGTCCAACAAGTTAGGTGTGTGATGTACTGATAGGCTTCTTTAGGTGGTAATACGTTTCTTATCGATGTCCCAGAGTAGCATTAACTCGGCGTCTAAATGGCCCTCAGAATCTTCAAGGTGTAATAAGATTCTGTTAGCACCATGATCCCCTTGGGCTTTACATGAATAACTCTTTTTGTCTTCTCGTAGGCTTGATTTGATCCCTCTAATGCTCATATGAATTTCCTAGTTCTTTTCTTTTCGGCAGTAGTGTTAGTGATATGCATTCATCTGCGAGTTCAGGGAGCGCCAGTGCCCTTAAGTTTCATGTAATAACCGGTCCTCCTTCTCTTACAAGATCTCTAAGTTCCACGTAATGCTTCTCTTTCTCATCCAAGGTCTCTGTGACGTATATTACTTCTCCTTCTCTCTTCCTAGATTTCTAAGTTTCATCTAATGTTCCTCTTATTCATCCAAGCTCTCTTATATATAATTCTCCTACCTCTTCCAAGGCCTCTTAAGTTCCATGTGATGCTCCTCGTTCTCCTTCAAGATCTTAAGTTTCATGTAATCCTCCTCTTCCTCCTCCAAGGTCTCTGTTTTATATAATGCTCGTCTTTGCCTTCTGTCGAGAGTACAAGCAGCTCTTTTCGTCTCAAGGTCTTCGCGTGTCGGTCCCACTTCTCGATGGCGCCGATATTCGCGTAATTCTCGTGCGCCGATCATCTGTTTGCCGGCGGGGCGTCCCAAGGCGCCCCGATAAGTCAGTCTTTCGCATGCCGATCGTCCGTTTCTTGGCAATCCCGATGACGGCTGATAGGCTGCGTTCCTCACCCGCGGGACTAACGGGCCGTCAATAGACTAGGGCCCGTTTCCCCTGGGGCTACCCAAAATCTAAACACGTTAGGTCGGGCGGCCTGGTGGCTAATGTCAGCCTGGTCCGCGCAGTGACGTCACGCGTGGGCCAGCGGCTGGATTCTGCTGCAGTTTTCAGCTGGGTTTTGAGTTCTTTAAACAATATTCTCTGTTTTTTCTTTACTTATCCTAAATATTTATTAAATTTTACTCAATTGGGGATGTGAGTCCTTCAGTAGGCGTTTTGGAAAGGTCGAGTAAGGGGTAAAGTCTTCGTACTGCAGGTGTCTTTATTGCTACTTAACAGTTATTTACATGAACATAAAATATTATTTACAGCATATGTATATATTTACAGCATATGTAGCCTATGTTATCATTTTCATTTTCTTCCTTGCCATTCCCCTACATTCATCGCGAATAAGTGCATTCTGTCTCTTCTGTTTGTTCTGTTTGATCATTTTATTCAGGTGCCTCATCCTAAAGAAGATAGATATTCTAGCAAAAAATGCAATGACTTCAGATGACACATGTACTCCTGCACGTTCCATTTCTGCAGTAAGAGTTTGTACACACTCAGTGCCTGCCCTCAGCTCTTCACCATGAACGGCTTTAAATACTGCCCTCATAGTACTTAACTGGGAAGAAAATCTATCAGAAGGCATATATAAATGACCTCTACTGATCATTTCAGTCCATGAGTTAGTTGGCGACCCACAGTTCTCTGCCACATGTCCTAGATTTGGGTATTTCATTGAAAACTTTTTCACAATGTAGCCGCCAATATACTGTAGAGACTGTTCTTCTATGACTGTACTAGCTGACTCCAATACATTCACATTTTCCATATTTTCTTGGTTTTCATGCAAGTCCACAGACACTTCATCGCCCACCGCTTCCGTATCTAACTCCATATCTTTAAACAGAAGACTAGTTAGGCAGATTTCCAGTGCAAGTTCGCGATCGCGAGAGTCTGATTTACTCTGTGTTTTACTGGGTACTTTAGCCAAAAAAGAATCACAAAGTTCTTCATTTTGGCTTACATTACTCTTTTCACTAACCAAAGCAACCTCTCTACCCAACATGATCTTCTTTAACCTGTACTTAAAACTAACAGCATCTGGGTGATCATGAGTGCTGCCCATCTGCCTGATACAGCCAAATAAATTTTCTAGGCAGTCTTGATTCAACCTCCTAGTCATTATGAAATCAAGTTGATGACTTTGTTTCAGCATTTCAAAGAGTCCTATGAGCGACTTGCAAGATAAAATTATCCCCTTTTGAAAAGCGTAGAGTGATCTAGATCTAGAGTTTTTTACTCTCATAGTTGACATTAGGTTTACCATTCGAAGCAGTATGTCTTCCTGCAGTTCCAAATGCATACCAAATGCACAGCGCTGTTGTTTATCCCCATACATATGTGAATTCATAACATCGAACCACTGATCCGCAAAGGAGAGAAAATTAGCTGTTGCCTTCCAGTTTTTGCTCGTCAACAGTCCTCGCTCTCCTAAGTATTGTATAGCACTTGCACAGCTTTTTGAAAGAAGCTGTGTTGCATACTTTACCCTTTGTCTTTGCTGTCCAACCACATTAAGGTGCACATCACTCACTTTATAAGCTAACCCATATTCTGTTTTTGTCTTTACTAGCATTTCACGAATACATTCATCAGAAACCGTGTCACCATTTTCTAGGACAAATCCTGAATCCAGAAGATTGTTTCTGATTAGTTTAATCATATGTGGGACATCGGCAAAAAGAAATACTTCCCTGTCGGCACATGGATTTTTGAAAGACACTTTGTTAGTTTTGACCGGATCTATGCCCAGTGTCTTCCATAAGCGAAGATTAGCAGGTCCTAAATCATGTACTATACCTATTACTTGGTAGCCTACTGCTTCCACTTTTTCAATTAAATCCAGTACAATATCATGCATCTTTGAGTCATCGAACTGAAAATAAATTGGTTGCTTCCATTGGCCTACCAGGCTTCTCAGCATCACAACCTGCACATACTTATGTGGCTTATATAATGTGTCTGTACCCTTATCATAACTCCACTGTTTGCTAATACTCATTTCATCGAGACACATGACTACTAACTTTTCTTTAGCATCAATAGTATCTGATTTTGACTTCATGAGTTGTAAGACAGATGACAAGATGCAGTAAAATTTCTCGCTCTGTCTTTCAGTGTTGTTTCAGACGGTAATGGGAAGCCTTTCACATTTCTTAAGTATCTGTAGCATTTCGGACTAAGGCTCTTTAGTGTCATGGCAGAAGCTATATCTTCTTCTGGCCAATGTTTCACAGTTTTTCTGTTATTAATGATAGCATCAATTTGGGTTTGTGTGAAGAAAGGTTTCAGAATATTGTTCACTTTTGTGTTTACCTCAGTATCAATAGCATGTTCAGAGTTCTTTTCTTTTAAGTTGACATAACTGGTACGCCACTGTTGCACTTCATCCTGTAGCTTACTTATTTGGGCAGATAAGCTTTCACGGATTTCCTGACAGTCTTTGCAGGGTGTCGGTGACCTACTTTCATTCTGCAAGAGGCCTCCATCACTCCTTTCTTCATTAGAAGCTGATAGTTGTGTGACCATGCCACCCCCGTCACTAGTGTCTACCTCAGAGCTTTCACTTGGACTACATTCACACAGCATCTTTTCCACACTTCTCTTCTGGCTTCGCTTTTCTGCCCTCTCCGCCCTCTTGGTCGAAATTTCTTCTGAACTGGTAACTGAAACAACGGAGACCCATTCTGAGAACATGTCAAGAACGGTGTTCTTCATGGAGACTTATGAAATACGTGTTTACACCGTGGAGAATCGCATACATCATTGATGCATACAGAGATTCATATAAAATCTAGATACACTGTGGGGATACACATAAAACCTACATATAACATAGGGAGTCATATAAGAGCTGCATGCATCATGATATGTACAATCCTCATTTTTCATGAGAATTCAAGGACCGAATACTGCCTACATATATCTTGGTCATTTATTTAACATCACTACTAATATACATAACAAATAGTTAAGCAACACTTATCATTTGGGAGGAAGAGTGATGGTACAGCTTCTTTCTTCAAAAGTCGTTTATTCCGAGGACTTTCAACACCAAGTAACCGACTTTTCATATCATCCATGTAACTGTCACTGGTAAAGTGCTTAGAACATACAACAGCATTTTTAGCATTGATTGAATCTCTCCTACGGCACACATTTACCCACACCTGTCTCAGTTTCTCGTCTCTTGGGAATCGGAAACATCGTAAGTTATTCTTGCCCCCTTTACCTTTTTTTATTGCAACAGCCAAATACCGCACACTGATTTGGCATCGTTATTAATAATATTTACACTCCTCGGGACATGTGCCCTATGCAAGGCACAGAGGCAGACTGAAGGCCAGAACTATATTCGGAGGGGATTTAGATTATGGGATTAAGTCCACACCCTAAATATTGCGAAAGACAGAGTAGGAGCGGCTCCGGCCGACGCCCTCCTTGGCCCACACGTGACGTCATCACCACCTGTCACCTGCGCGCGCGGTCTCGTCCCGCCTGACCTAACGTGTTTAGATTTTGGGAACACGAGAAGGGTTATGATGGGGTGGGAGCTGCGGCTGACCCATTCATCTTAGTCCTCCTCGCTTAAGGGGGGTGTTTTGCTTGCCCTGTGTGTGTGTGTGTGTGTGTGTGTGTGTGTGTGTGTGTGTGTGTGTGTGAATATGTAAAGTATCGAGTGTTTTATGGCTATATTCCGCATACTTTTTTTTTTTTTTTTATTACATCCATCGTGTTCTGTTTAGCGTATTTTATCCTCATCTCCCTTTTCTTTTTAATGTTATATTTCACGAGGTCTTTATTCCACATACTTTTTGGTTATCTTTTTCCATCGTGTTCGTTTAGTATAGTTTATCCTCACGTCTGTTTTTTTTTTTTTTTCTTGTAATCGTATATTTCACAAAGTCGATATTTCACGTTGCTGGCTGGCTGGCATGCAAATATTCTACCTTTTCTCTCTTTATTTCTATCTTTTCCTTTCTTTCTTTTTTTTTTTACATGTAATCTTCCTTTCCTCTTTATTTTGCTTTTCCTTTTTCTTTTTTTCTTTTTTTCTCATACAGACGTTCTTCCTTTTCTTTGTTTTACTTTTCTGTTCTTTAATTTTTATTATTACTATTTTTACTTCTCAGCATTCATCACATTTTTCTTTTTATTGTTTTTTTCATTTCCTTTTCTCTCTCCTCTTTATCTTAGCTCTTCCTCATCCATCAGATCTTTCTCGCTCTCCTCTGTTCGCGTCGAGTCGGATGTTTCACTCTGGATGTTGTACACGGATGTTTCAATGTTTCCTACACACGCGTTTCTGGCATGTAAAAAAATATATATTCTACTTTTATTTTTTTATCCGGCATGACGCTATTTCTTTTTCGTTATTTTCCTGCACCTCTTCTTATATTCCTTTCTCCATTTATTCATCTTTTCAATCCATTCTTCTATTTCTTCCGTCTGGTAAGCCGCTATTTTTCCTCATCCATCCATCACTTTCCTACGCCAGCCGATACTTCTTTTCTCATACATTATTTTTTCCTTCCCTATGTACTCAGCTCATCCCGCGGTTACCTTGCCACTCAGTCTTCCTACCTACGACCGTCTCCTGTTTACCCTCTAATAGCACACACACACCACACACACACATACTCCCTCCTCCTCTTCCTCCTTCTCCTCCTCGTCTCCTGCAGCTCCGGGAATTACTTTAGTATGCAAACGATTTTTTGATCAACCAAGCGTTTAGGTGGCGATTTTATATTCGGCCCTTATTGAAAGCTACGACTCATAAGACTCCTAAGCACAGGTGTTGAAGCAATATTCGCTGGCATCTATTTACATCGCGGACGAAAATTACCCTCGTATGAAAGCCGATGGACAGATTAGATAAGCAGATTTAAGGAGATAACGCGATGAGGGAGAGTTAGGCAAGCATGAAAGTTGATAGCAGCAACGCAGGGCCCAGAAAAAATGCGCAAATGAGAGGTGCTGAAGGAGGGAATGAATATACATCGTCTCAATGGGTAATATAGATTAAATTAGTAGATCATGGAGATAACGCGATGGGAGAGGGAAGTCAGCAAGCCAGTAAGTAAGTATGAGACACGCGGAGGCCGGCCAAGGGAAAAAACTAGCTAAATGAAAGGTAGTGAGAGAGAAAATTAATATACATCGCCTCATTTGAGTATTACATAGATGATGAGATAAGAGGATTAAATAATGGAGCAGTAGGGAGGGAGAGTTTTAGGCAAGTAAACAGAGCAGACCAAGCGAGGCAGTACAAGGGAGGAGGAAGAGGGAGAGGAGGAGATGAAAAGGACGAAGACGCTAGGACGAAAACACTGATAAAAGGAGACATAGAGGAGGAGAGAATTAACGTATATGTACTTAGCGCTTCATAGGAAGACTAAATAAGTAGATTAGAGAGTTGAAACACGATAGATAGATAGATAGTTAGATAGAGAAAGACAGACAGACAGACAGAGATAGAGAGGACGAACGAACGAAAGAAGAACCAGAAATTACATAGAAAATTAAGTTAAAAAAATGGAAGAGAGAGAGAGAGACAGAGAACGACAGACATAGAAGACGAACAAGCGAAAACCCAGACCCCAAAAAACGAGAAAAAAAATATATTGAAAAAAATGAAAGAAGAAGATGGAGCAGGGGGAGAAAAAAGAGGAGGAGGAGGGGGAAGCAGGAAACATGGAATCATGGAAACATGGAAATGCAGGCAACAGAAAGCCTATTGGCTCATTACGAGGTCGCCCGCTTGGGTGATTTAATCTGCTCGACCGCCACTTGGGGCTTGGTGAGCAGATGAAAGCACCTCGATATTGAGGAGCAGATGGAAGCCCCTCGTTATTCAGTTTACTCCCGACGCAGCGAAATGACGGTCGATTCTATATTTGAAGGAGTTGATGGTATTCGCATTCACTACTTCTGAGGGAAGATTGTTCCAGTGGCGGATGACTCGGTTTGAAAAGAAACTCCTTCCAATGTCTGTGTTACATCGACTCGACTGAATGGGTAAACCGTTATTTCTAGTTCTTGAGTTGGTTTGCAGTTCAAAGAATTTGGAGTAATCGACGTTATTGAACTTTTTTAGATACTTGAAGACTTGAATCATATCCCCTCGTAGGCGTCTTTTCTCCAATGTAAAGAGATTGAGTCGCTTGAGTCGTTCCTCGTACGGTTGAGTCCTGAAGGTTGGAATCATCTTTGTGGCGCGTCGTTGAATCCTTTCCAGTAGAGTAATGTCCTTTCTGTAATTGGGAGACCAGAACTGCACTGCATACTCGAGGTGCGGTCTTACCATGGAATTATACAAGGATAGCATCACGTCTGGTGTTTTACACTCGAAGTTCCTCGCTATGAACCCGAGCATAATGTTGGCCTTGTTGTATGCTTTTTTACAGTGATTCGCGTGTTTCAGGTCACTGCTGATAGTGACTCCAAGATCCTTTTCCTCCTGCATCGCTTGCAGAGGTCTCCCATTCATGATGTATGTATGGTTACTATTTTGGGACCCAATGTGCATGACTTTGCATTTGTCAACATTAAAAGACATTTGCCATTTTTCCGACCATTCGATAATGTGATTGAGGTCTTTCTGAATAATTTCGCAGTCGGTCTTTGTGAGGGCATCTCCACCCACCTTGGTGTCATCTGCAAATTTCGATATTGTGGATTTCAGTCCTGATTCTAGGTCATTGATATATATGATAAAGAGGATGGGTCCCAGCACTGACCCTTGAGGCACTCCACTAGTGACTGGAAGCCAATCGGAAGGCTGTCCGTTGAGTAGTACTCGTTGTTTTCTGTCGGTGAGCCAATCTCTTATCCACGCGATCAGATTGGCTCCGATGCCCGCCGAGTGCAGTTTCTTAAGGAGTCGCTCGTGCGGTACCTTGTCGAAGGCTTTCTGAAAGTCCAGGTATATAACATCACTGGGAATGTGGGCATCCCAGTTCTTATATACCTTGGAAGAAGTCTAATAAATTCGTTAGGCAGGAGCGCTTGGTTCTGAAGCCATGCTGGGTGTCGGAGATTATATTATTGTTTTCTAGAAACTTAACAAGTTTATCTCTAATAATCTTTTCGAGTATTTTTCCTGCCACTGATGTCAAACTTATGGGCCTGTAGTTTAATGCAACGGTTTTGTCTCCTTTTTTGAAAATCGGTGTTACGTTCGCCATCTTCCAGTCTTCCGGGACCTTGTTTAGTTGAACTGACCGGTTGAATATGTTAGTGAGTGGTTGAAGTATTTGTTGTTTAAGCTCTTTTAATAACCGCGGGGACAAACAGTCGGGTCCCGTTGACTTGTTCGTGTCGAGTTTGTCCAAGTACTTTTTTACTTCTTGGTCGCATATTGTGTCAATTTCCAGCGGCGTGATCTCACTCGGCGGGTCAGGACCCTCGGGAATGGTTTCGATGTCCTCGACTGTGAATACGGATGCGAAATTACTATTGAGGATTCTGGCCATCTGTTTACTGTCCTGAGTTACAGATCCAGTCTCGTCTGTCAGGGGACCAATATTGGATTTTACTTTCTTTTTCGATCTTATGTACGTGAAGAATTTCTTGGAGTTAGTTTTGATTTCGCGCGCTATTTGCTTTTCATAGTTGCGTTTGCTACTCCGAATAAGGCTGCGACAAGCTCTGAGGCTGTTGTGGTACTGTGTGCTGGCTTCGCCCGTAGCATTCTCTTTCATCAAATACTTTATCCACGCCAGCCCAATATTTAGCTCTTAGTGGACGGTATTACGGGAGGCTGCGGGCCGGCGCTCCACTCTTTCCCGACATAATTAGATCGTAAAGTGAGGGATCCAATCTCGAGCTTATCTCCCTGACGGGGCTTTGAGGGAGACTGTGAAGACAAGTAGGAGGAGATGACGAAGGGAGATGAGCAGAGAAGAGGGATGAGGGAGAGGGATGCAGGTGAGGAAGGGAGATGAGACGTGAAGGAGAGAAGGATGGAGGGAGTTATTGTGTAAGGGAGGTAGGGTGTGTGGAAGGGAAAGGGGGTTGTGAGAAGAGACGAAGGAAAGTATGAGTAGGGGGGAGGGAGGTCGGGCGGGCACAGAAGGAGGTAGGGAGGGAGAGGACGTGTTCTGAGAGGGAGGGAGGGAGGAAGAGGTAGAGGAAGGCACGATAAGTAAGAATAAAGAAGAGAGATGAAGGAAAAGGAGAGAAGAGGGATGAGGAAACAACGGATAGGTAAAAGGAGGAGGAGGGAGGAAGAAAATAGATGAAGGAGAGAGAGCAGATGAAGAACTGGAGGAGAAGAAGAAGAAGGGCAAGAACAATAGCAAGAACAAGAAGAGGATGAAGAAGGAAAAGAAGATAGCGGGGAAGAAGAGCAGAAAAAAGAGAAAGAGAGGATGAAGAGCAGGAGGAGAATAAGAAAAAGAAGAACAAGGGCAAGAACAATAGCAAGAACAAGAAGAGGATGAAGAAGGAAAAGAAGATAGCGGGGAAGAAGAGCAGAAAAAAGAGAAAGAGAGGATGAAGAGTAGGAGGAGAATAAGAAAAAGAAGAACAAGGGCAAGAACAATAGCAAGAACAAGAAGAGGATGAAGAAGGAAGAGAAGCTAGCGGGAAAGAAGAGTAGATGAAGGAGAGAGAGAGAAGATGAAGAACAGTAGAAGAAGAAGAAGAAGAAGAAGAAGAAGAAGAAGAAGAAGAAGAGCAATAGCAAGAACAAGAAGAGGATGAAGAAAGAAGAGAAGATAGCGGGAAAGAAGAGTAGATGAAGGAGAGAGAGAGAAAATGAAGAACAGTAGAAGAAGAAGAAGAAGAAGAAGAAGAAGAAGAAGAAGAAGAAGAGCAATAGCAAGAACAAGAAGAGGATGCAGAAGGAAGAGAAGAGAAAAAGTAAGTAAGAGAAATGATAAGAATAATAACAAGAAGTACAAGAAAAAGAGAGGAAGACGAAGAAACACGAGAAGAAAAGAAATGCAAGAAGAAAAGAAGAAGAAAGGTAGTAATGAAAATAAGAAGAATAAGAAACAGAAGAAGAAATAAAGAAATGGAAGTAGGAGATGAAAAAAAAGAAGAAGGAAAAAGATAAATAAAAAGTAAGAAAGAGGGAAGGAAAGAAAGAGAGAAAGACAAGTGGAAAAAGTAGTATCAGAAAAGAATATAAAGAAAACAGAAGAAAAACGAATGCCATGTTTCTTAAAGTACTTGTAATAATAATAATAATATGAATGTGAATATATAAGTGACTACCATCATAAGTTAACGTAGAAAAATTTTGACTGAAAGGATTGCAAAGTATGAAGAGAGTAAATAAAGAAAAGAAAAAGAAAGAAAATACGTTAAATGCGCATACCGAAGCATTATTTTAGAAGGTATGAGGATAAGGACTTAAAATACTTGCACAACAACCTCACGTAACAAAGTGTGAGCATGTTATAAAGCTCTGAAGGGAGGAGGAACATGTACCTGGTAAACAAATGGAAATGGTCGAGTAAAGCGTCAGAAGGGACGAAGAGAAAGGTCTGGAAGAGAGGAAATGGTTAAGGAAATATAAATGGAAGGAAGGTCAACAAAAGAGATTATGAAAATGGAAATGAAATATGAGAGGACTAAGAAGGGAAGAAAATGGAAAGAAACGAAGAAAACAAAAGCAACGAAATAGAATATACATCACAAGAAGAAGTACAGCAATAAAATGATCTTAAAATATGAAGAAAAAAAATATAGAAAAAAAATAACAGCCGTAAGGAAGGGAGTGGAATTTGAAAGAAGTAAGAAGATGAAGAAGAAGGAGACGAAGACGAAGACGAAGAACAAGAAGAAGAAAAAAAGAGGAAGCAGTAGTAGACGAGGACGAAAAAGAAGTAAAACAAAAACAACAACAACACGAACAACATCCACCACAAAAAAGAAACGCAAGCAATACAATGATAAGCTCGTATATACCATAAAAAGCAAAAAATAATACATGGTGCCAGAGCCTCAGTTCGGTTGTATGATGCATATCCGTAACGCCAACCTCAGTGAGACCATCACTTGGAGAGTGGGAGGGGGGGGGGGGAGAAGAAAGGAGCGAGGAGGAGGAGGAGGAGGAGAGTGAGAAGGAGGATAAAGAGAGCAGCGTGTAATAACTGAAGAAAAACAGTGGAAGGAGCGGAGGATGCAAGGGAATGGAATGAGGAATAGGAAAGAAGGGAAGGAAAGCACAAGGAAATTGAAAGGAATGGATGGTGAAAGGGGAGGAAAGGGAATAAGGAGAGGGGAGGAGAGAGGGAGAGAGGAGTAGTCAGAAAAGGGAAGAGGAGGGAGGGGAATGAGAGGAGATAAGGGCAAGAGGCGAAGGAGCGAGGAGGAGGAGGAGGAGGAGAGTGAGAAGGAGGATAAAGAGAGCAGCGTGTAATAACAGGATGCAAAGGAATGGAATGAGGAATAGGAAGGGAAGGGAAGGAAAGCACAAGGAAATTGAAAGGAATGGATGGTGAAAGGGGAGGAAAGGAAATAAGGAGAGGGGAGGAGAGAGGGAGAGAGGAGTAGTCAGAAAAGGGAAGAGGAGGGAGGGGAATGAGAGGAGATAAGGGGAGGAACAGGGTGGGGAAGAGAAAGAAGGGAGGGAGAGGAATAGGAGATATGGGAAGGAAAGACAGAGTGGGGAAGAATGGAAGGGAAAGGAGGAAGGGGAACGAGAGGAAACATAAGAGGAGGAGGGACCAGGCTGGGGAAGAATGAAATGGAACGAGGAAAGGGAAGGGAAGGGAAGGGAGGAAGGGGAACGAGAGGAGAGTTGAGGGGATGAGGAGGGACAAGGTGGGGAAGCGGAAATACCAGCGATGTACGAAACAGTTTTTTACCGAGGGAACACAAACACACGTGGACCAGGCGATAAAAACACATTGAAACGGTGAAGAAAACGCCGCATAAGAAGAGCATCGAAGACCTGACGAAGAGAAAGGAAATGCTAATAAGGGAGAAGGAGATGAAGAGAGGAACTAACAGTGAAATATGATGAAAGAGTGAAAGTAGAGAGAAAAGGGTAAAAAAAGAATGGGTGTAAATGTGATGAAAGAGGGCGAGGAGGAGGAGGAGGAGGAGGAGGAGGAGGAGGAGGAGAACGAGTGGGTGGAGGAAAACCAATAATATGAATTTCCGTTATGAAAGAATGACAGAAGGAATGAAGGAGGAGGAGGAGGAGGAGGTGGTTAGGGAGATGACTACAGATATGAAATAAAGCCGTAAGGAAAAAAATGAATGATGGATATGGAGGAGGAGGAGGAGGAGGAGGATAGACCAGCGATACGGATTGAAGCTGTGACAAAAGAATAACGGATAGTATGGAGGAGGAGGAGGAGGAGGAGGAGGAGGCGAGGAGGAGGAGGAGGAGGAGGAGGAGGAGATAACACGGAATGAAGCTGTAGCAAAAGAATGACGGATAGGAGGAAGGAGGAGGAAAAAAAAGCACTACAGGAAAAATGATAAGGAGGAGGAGGAGGAGGAGGAGGAGGAGGAGGAGGAGGAGGAGGAGGAGGAGGAGGAGGAGGAGGAGGAGGATGGATAAGGAGGAGGAGGAGAAGGAGGAGGAGGAGGAGGAGGAGGAGGAGGAGGAGGAGGAGGAGAAAGTGAAGAATAATGACACGAAATTAAGCTGTGAAAAAGAAAAATTAATACCCAGCGGAATGATAAAGACGAGAAGAATATGGAAGAGGGAGAAGTAAGAGGAGGAGGAGGAGGAGGAGAAGAAGAAGAAGAAGAAGAAGGAGAACATAAAACTAAAATATAAGAAATAGGACGATATAGGAAGGCTAGAAAAGGACAGATGGAGAAGAGAAAAGGGGAGGATAAAAAGGATAAAAGGAGAAGGAGGAGGAGGAGGAGGAGGAGGAGGAGAAGGAGATACAGGCATAGAACAAAACGAACGAAAAGTATAAGAAGGAAAATAAGTTAAATAATAAGAAAAAAGGAGGATAAATGGAAGTAGAGGAGGCCAGCTGGAGAAAAAAAAAGGAGGAGGAGGAGGAGGAGGAGGAGGAGGAGGAGGAGATCTAGGCAGGAGAACAAACGAACGATGTGTATCACGTGGGAGGCGGCGGAGGGGCGTCGAAACGGCTTAACGAAGGCATGTCGTTAGGCCAACCACGACCATCCATCATTCAGCGCCGGCAACACGACCCCCCCTTACCAACACCCCTCATACCTCCCCCCTTACCTACACCCATTCCTACATCCCTGACCCCCCTTACCTGCACCCCTTCCTACATCTCCCCCCTGAACCCCCCTTACGAGTCATTCTCCCTCCCTCGACCCATACTTTCCCTTCTTCATATCACCCCAGCCTCAGACCCCCTCTTCATCTTGCCCCTTTTCCCCTTTCCCTTCCCCTATTTCTCTTCTATAGCGCTCCCCTCCCCCTCCCTCTCCCTTCCCCTTTACCCCATTTCTCCCACTCTATCGCCTCCCAGCTTCCCCTATTTCTCCTCCCCTTACAAACTCCTCTTCTTTCATCTCTTCTTATGGCAACCTTCTCCTTCTCGACCCTTCCTTATCCCCTACACTCCCTGTCCATTCATTCATTCCTCTCTTCCCATATCCCTCCCTCCCTCCTTTCTCATCAGTCTCCCACACTCGGGTCGTCACCTCGAGGCCTGGCAGACTATTGGCTCCTGTCGAACACCAAGAAAAAATACCCATGTCATTTCTCCTTCCCGGTCTGGCCTGTCTGCCCTCCCTCCCTCCCTCCCTCCCTCGCCTCTCCCCTCCTCCCTGCTATTTGTCTCCTCCCTTCCTTCCTTGTCTACTACCTTGCCTTCCCTCTCTCTCCCACACTCCCTCTCTGTCTGTCTGTGTAGTTCATTCTTATCCAACTCATTCATCTCTTTTGTTTTTATGCTTTTCTTTCTGGTTTCCCCTTTAAATTATTTCTCACATATCCTGAACCTTTTCATTACTCGCTGCTGCTGCTGCTGAGGAATTGAAAGAGGGAGAGGAGGCGACAAGGAGGAGAAGGAGAAATGAGAGGAAGGAAGGAAGAAGGGAACGCTACACCACCCATACCAAGCCCTCCCCTGCCGCAAGGAAGATTAAAGAGGAGGAGGAAGAGGAGGCGTGTTTTGACCTGTGTTTTAAGCTCGTGTGTGTGTGTGTGTGTGTGTGTGTGTGTGTGTGTGTGTGGGCGGGCGAGGACGCATCAGTATATATCTTGTACAAATGTTTTAGCGTCTTGTCGAGTGTAACGTTATATAGTAAAGAGTTCGTAATGGATTCGTTGTTTTCTTCTCGCTTGTTTGAGTAACGAAAGATTTTAACGTCAGCGATGATTTTCCGGCGTTACTTATTTCTTCGGGGAGTTATTTGTTCAGTGTTTTGCAGAACCTAACTTTTTGTCTTAAACTACTTCTAATGGATTTGTGAAGAGCGTCGCCATGATATTTTCTTTCCCTTTTATTTTTTCGTGATGTCTTGCGAATGTTGTTCCTCCGCGGTGATTTATTTTCCGACGTGAATTATTATTTCTTTGGCTCAGGAATTTGTTTAGCGTTTTGTGGAGTCTAATGTATTTTTTTTAGTGCCAGTAATGGATTCGTAAAGAGTGTCGCCTTATTTTTCTTTACCTTTCGTGCTGTGATTTATTATCCAGGCAGCTCGTTAGTGTTCTGTCGAGTTAATGTAAAGTGCTTGTAAAGACTTCGTGCTTGGGGCACGTGAAAAATTAATTGTTCAAATTGTACCTGAAGATTTTGAAAGAGGTAAAATTTGTGCTTAGATAGTTTTAGATAGTACTCGGATAGTTAGATACTACTACTACTACTATTACTACTTCTACTACTACTACTACTACTACTACTACTATTACTACTACTGCTACTACTACTACCACTACTACTACTACTACTGCTACTCCTGTTTGAATATCAATATGGATACTACTCTCAAATGCTATACACGGTCCTGCTTCTTTAAGTGCTAGTCGGGTGGACTCATATATACAAAACTAACACTGCTTTAGGAACCACCAAATCATCTCGTACAGGCAAACAAATGTTGACCAACGTTGAGAGTAAATTTAAGAATACCAGAACATAAAGTAAAAAATAAGTGTACGTGTTGTAATTGTATATTAAGTAAAGCGTTTAAAATCCTTAGTACAAACAACACCTGCATGGAACTAAACAAGAAACGGAAAGGAAAAAAATAAACGTTTGGACGGGAAAGAGGTATGAAAAAATGTTTAGCAGACAATGAAAGTGAGGAGAGAAAAACGTTGTGAAAGAAACGTTTGGAAAGAAATGAAGAGGAGAAAAGTTGTTGAGTAAACATGACTCAAGCGTTCCCGAGAGAGAGAGAGAGAGAGAGAGAGAGAGAGAGAGAGAGAGAGAGAGAGAGAGAGAGAGAGAGAGAGAGAGAGAGAGAGAGAGAGAGAGAGAGAGAGAGAGGGAAGAAAAGAATAGTAGAAAAGAAAAGACAAAAAAGCCAAGGAATAGAGAAATAAAGGAAGAGAAGAAGAAAGATGTAAGAAGAAGAAAAGACAAGAAAAGCGAAGATAAAAAATGGAAGAAAAGAGAAGAGGAGAGGAAAGAAGAGAAACAAAAGCCAAGAGAAAAGTAGAAAAGAAAAAAAAAAGGAAGATATGAAAAGAAAAAGATGAGAAGAAAAGAACAGACAGGAGAAGAAAAGAGAAGAAAAGAGCAAGGAAGAGAGCGAGCAGGGGCGGGCGTCGTGATCCCCGACCCTTATGTGGCCGGCGCCGCGCGGGGGTGTGTATGGACTAATGGACGCGGGCATAAAACAGCTTGCATCGCTTGTGCCGGGCAGGGTATGCTAATATTGATCCGCCTCGACTCGGGATATGAAAAAAGAGGAAAGGAAGAAGGCTGACGCACACACACACACACACACACACACACACACACACACACACACACACACACACACACACACACACACACACACACACACTTTTTTTCTCATTTCATCCCCAATCTCCCGTATAGAAAAAGCGTTGAAAGTCAGGTAAAATGAAAATAAAAAATAATAGTATACAGAACACAGGTAATATAAATAAAAAAAATGATGTTTTTTTATTTTTTGATGAGCATATTTTCTTTTTTTTTTATATAACGTGTGTTTTGTCATTTTTATCTTTTTCGTTTTCTCATCCACTTGTTTTAGAATCTCGTATCTCTTCGCTTCTCTTCACCACTTTCTATCTCCTCGTCTCTTCCCGACTCCTTGTATCTCCTCGCCTCTCCTCAACTCACTGCATATCCCTCCTCTCCTCAGCTCTCTTCTCCTCGCCTTTCTTCACCTCCTTTATCTCTTCTCTTTTCCTGCATCTTTCGCCTCTTCATCTCTTTCTGTCTCCTCTCCTCGACTCCAAGTATTTCTCGCCTCCTCAACTCCTGCATATCCCTCCTCTCCTCAGCTCTTCTCCTCGCCTCTTCACCTCCTTTATCTCTTCTCTTTTCATGTATCTTTTCGCTTCTCTTCATCTCTTTCTATCTCCTCGCCTCTCCTAGACTCCAAGTATCTCCTCGCCTCTCCTCAACTCCCTGCATTTCCCTCCTCTCCTCACCTCTCATCTCCTCGCCTCTCCTCACCTCATTTAATCTCTTCGCCCTCCTCTATTTCCTGTATCTTTCGCCTCTCTTCACCTTTTCTGTCTCCTTGCCTCTCTCGACTCCCTGCTCTCCTCGTCTTCTGGTGATGGAGTGGCCGTGTGCTTGACAAGACGTAGAAATTAATGGTCCACGTAAACACTCTCTCTCTCTCTCTCTCCAAGATTTAATTTTCTTATATACTAAATACGATTATTCATTGCTTGTCAACACTCTCCTTAGCACGAGAGAGAGAGAGAGAGAGAGAGAGAGAGAGAGAGAGAGAGAGAGAGAGAGAGAGAGAGAGAGAGAGAGAGAGAGAGAGAGAGAGAGAGAGAGAGAGAGAGAGAGAGAGAGAGAGAGAGAGAGACACACACACACACACACACACACACACACTATATACTTCCTCTCCTCCTGTAAGCCATCTCTGGTCTTCCTCCTCCTCCTCCTCCTCCTCCTCCATCTCCTCCTTAGTCATCGCCCTGTCCTCGTCTTCCATCCCAGGTGAGGCACACACCTGGATTAATTACCTCCTGTGACCACCTGAGCGCTACTACATTTCAAGGGAAGGCAGCAGCGTGAACAATGGTCATGGCTTTACAGGTGGATGAAATTTATATAGGGAGACAAATACGGTGTGTGGAGCTGACGCTTTAGGAGGAGAAGGAGGGAGGAATAGACAGACGTGGAGGAGGTGGTGGTGGTGGTGGAAGAGGGGGAAAAGAAGAAAAAGTTGGGGGTGGTGGTGGAGGACGGAATGGAAAGGAAAATAATAAGAAAATTTGAAGAACGGATGAGCAGGAGAAGGATGGGAAGGAAGAAAAGGGGCGGGGTTGTGAGAAGGTGGGGAGTAGTGGTGGTGGAGGGGAGAAGAAAAGTTGGGGGTGGCGGTGGAGGACAGAATGGAAAGGAAATTAAAAAGAAGAAATGCGTGAAGAACGGATGAGCAGGAGAAGGAGAAGAAGGAAAGAGTAGGAAAAGGAGACTCAAAACAAGGCTTCTTTTTTATACTTCGCTTCCTTTGTTTCCTCTATTATTTTTTGCAGTAAACGAAAGCACATCAAACTAGAGTGAAGATTAAATGACAGACAGAAGAAGAGGCGAGAAGAGTAGGAAGGGAAACGGTAGGCCCTGTTTTAAATCGCGTATATTTTTGTTGTGATTTATATATCTATTAGCTTTTACTCTTTTTAGGGGGTAAAAAGGAAGCTGCGGTACAACAAAGCTCCTGTACATATGACGCAAGTGGTTTACAAATATGAATTACAAAATGGAACCCCGAAAATGTCTTGATTGTTCTCCCTTCTAAAAAGATTCCAAGTGGCACAAGGGAGGAGGAATTACTGTAAAGGAACGACAGCTGTTTTTAGAGGTACTACTAAGCTGATGGATGGACAATTTAAAGTAGCTGTCTTGGCGTCCTTGTTTGTACGAAAAGAAGAATGATGTTTTTGTTTTCATCATATCATTCATCGTATATTCATTTTATTTTTTTGTGCGTTGCGTCACTGGAGTTGCAATGATGCCAGTTTGAAAATGACAACGGGGAGACGAACGTGTTAGTTCAGCTATCATAAGTAAGTGTCTTTGTTTGATATGAGAATATTTTTAGTTAAGTTTTCATTATTTTCGATTTTTTTTTATACATCAACCTTTAACTGTATATAAATCGCATATGTACATAAGAACATAAGAACGCAGGAGTCTGCAAGAGGCCGGTAGGCCTGTACGAGGCAGCTCCTTTGACCCTAAGCTCACGTGTATCTAACCCCACCTAATATCGCTGTCCATGAATTTATCTAGTCTATTTTTGAATGTGACAATTGTATTGGCACTCACCACATGACTGCTAAGCCTATTCCACTCATCCACCACCCTATTAGTAAACCAATTTTTGCCTATGTCCCTGTTGAATCTGAATTTATCCAGTTTAAACCCGTTACTTCGTGTCCTACCAGGTTCTCTTACCAACAAAACCTTATGAATGTCTCCATTATTAAAGCCCTTCATACATTTATAAACCTCGATCATGTCTCCACGCACCCTTCGCCTTTCTAGAGAATGCAAGTTTAACTGTTTGAGTCTTTCCTCGTGTGGCAAGTTTCTCAACCCCTGAATCATCTTAGTCATCCTCCTCTGCACCGATTCTAACATTTTGATATCCATTCTATAGTAGGGTGACTAGAACTGAACCGCATAGTCAAGATGAGGTCTAACTAATGCTAAATATAGTTTGAGGAAGACTTCGGGGCTTCTGTTGCTTACGCTCCTTGAAATAAATCCCAGTACCCTATTTGCTCGATTTCTAGCTTGAATGCATTGTGCCCTTGGATGGAGATCAGAGCTCACTAAGACCCCTAAATCCTCTCGCACCCAGACCTACTTATGAGAGTGTCATTTAAGCAATAGTTATGTGAGGGTTGTTCTACCAACACTCAGAATACTGCACGTCCCTACATTGAACTCCATCTGCCATTTATCCGCCCAGTCATATAATCTGTTGAGTTCACCTTGGAGAATACTAGCGTCCTGATCCGACTCAATTACTCTACCGATCTTGGTATCATCTGCAAATTTACTAACATCACTACTAATTCCTGTGTCTAAGTCATTGATATAAATAATAAACAAAAGTGGACCTAATACCGAACCTTGTGGGACCCCACTGTAACACATCCCCAGTCAGATCTTTTACCATTGATTTGCACTCTTTTCCTATTGCTAAGCCACGCCTTGACCCAGTTCAAAACTTTACCCTCTACTCCGTGAGCCTGTAATTTAAGCAACAGTCGTTGGTGAGGAACTTTGTCAAACGCTTTACTAAAATCAAGATAGATTACATCATAATTTTCATCTCTGTCAACCGCCTCAAATACTTTATTGTAGAAGGACAAGAGATTGGTGAGGCATGACCTACCTTTTGTGAACCCATGCTGCGAGTCGTGAATTAAGCTATGTTTCTCTAAATGCTCCCGAATGTTCCTGGCTATTATGGACTCAAGCATCTTCCCTATAACCGATGTTAAGCTAATTGGGCGATAGTTTGAAGCAACTGACCTGTCCCCCTTTTTAAAAATCGGCGTCACATTAGCTACTTTCCATAGGCTCGGCACATAGCCAGTATTAACCGACATCTTAAAGATGTCGGTTAGTGGGTCACTGATTATATCACCTAGCTCCCTTAATACCCTCGGAAATATCCCGTCAGGACCTGGCGACTTGTTCTTCTTAAGCTTATCTATCTCATCCTGAACTACTTGCCTGGTAATGATTATATCCCTCAATTTATCGCCATCCCCGCCCTCGTACACCTGAACTCTTTCCGGTATAGTCGTTCGATCCTCTTGTGTGAATACTGAAAGGAAGTAGTCGTTCAACAATGTGCTCATATTTTCGTAATTTTCTACTAGCTCCCCTGTGTTTGATTTCAGCGGTCCAATTTTCTCCCGTGTTTTGTTCTATACATCTGAAAGAAGCCCTTAGGATTACTTTTCGCCTCATTTGCTACTTTGATCTCATAGTTCTTTTTTGCGATCCTGGTGATTTTCTTAACTAATCTAGATAGTTCGACGTACCGGCCCCTGAGATGTGTTTCCCCATTCTTTATTTTCTGATAAATTCCCTTCTTTAACCCAATCTCGTGTTTTAGTCCACGAGTCATCCACTTAGGATCATTGTTTTCTTTTCTAAGTGTTCGCTGTGGTATATGCTGTTCTTGCCCCTCTACTATTACTCTAACTAAATTATTGTAAGACATTTCTACCTGGTTCTCCTGGCTCTCCAATCCGCAGTTCTGGCCCTCATGAATCCCTAAAATATCCCAGTTTACCCCTTCAAGATGTCTTCGAAGCCCCTCGTAGTTTGCTCTTCTAAAATCTGGCACTAACACTGGGTTTGGATCACGGGTTACCGCCCAGTCTAACCTAAAACGAACCGTTCTGTGGTCACTATTTCCTAACTCTCCGCCCACCTCCAACTCACGTAGCAAGTTCCCATTATTGGTTAGGACTAAGTCTAATATGTTATCTCCTCTGGTAGGCTCAGTAACTATCTGCTTAATTAAGGAAATTATCTTGTATAACTTCAAGAAAGTCCTCGGCTTCCAGGTCACCCACTAGATCTTCCCAGTCTATATTCCTATAATTAAAGTCCCCCATTACGCAGACATTTCTACTCATACTCGCCCTGCCAATCTCCTGTAGTAATATACTCGTGTCCTGCCTGTTAAGGTTGGGTGGCCTGTATAGAACTCCTTGAGTTAGTTTTTCTTTCCCTTTGTAAACGTCCACCCAAACTGATTCTGAATCCATGTTAGTTTTGACTGAGTTGTTAACTAAACATTTAAGTGAGTCTTTAACATATAGCGCAACTCCACCTCCCTTTCTGCCCCTTCTGTCTTTGTGAAACATCTGATAACCCGTTATTTCAAATTCTGACCTAAAATTTCTATTAGCAAAGTCTATCCATGTCTCAGTGATCGCTATTATGTCAAAATTTTCTGAGCAAGCTTCACCCCTTAGTAAGTCTATCTTGTTTCTGAGGCTCCTGCTGTTAGTATAGAAGATTCTTAGCCCGTCCTCTGTTACTCCTCTAGAATTACTTCTAAGCTGCCTGGTTATATTATGAGCTAGATGTCCTCTCCCATTACTCCTCCCATTGCTCCCATTACTCCTCCCCCCCTCGCCTATACTAAAAAAAATCCCTCAAGGTACCAAGTGCTCGCTCAAGGGAGTCTGAGAGAGCCTCAACACCCTTGAACGTCAAGTGTATCCCGTCACGGGCGTAGAGGGCGTCGTTGCCAAAGAAGAGGTCCCAATTGTCGACGAACAGCCACCCATTGCGCTCGCAGTGCTCAGCAAGTCTGCTGTTCACTGCTATCGCCCTGGACAGCCATCCATCGCCAACGCCCCTCCTTGGCAGGACGCCACACACTACTGCCGACCCACCAGCGTCACGTATCCTGCCTAACAATTCTCTAAAACGCCTGAGAAGGTCCTCGCTTGGCACACGGGAAACGTCGTTTCCGCCACAGATGAGAAAGACAATAGGGTTCGATACCTCGCTTGCCATACACGCCTCAATCCTGTCAGATATATGTCCCACCCCTGCCCGTGGGAAACACACCCTCGTCATGTTCTTATCCTTGGGGCAAAAATACCTGTCAATATAACGAACCTGACTATCACCAACAACAAGAACCCGGCGGTCAGGAGAGGGGCCAGAAGGAGGGGTGGGTGAAGGGGGGAAGGGAGAGCGGGAAGGAAGGGGGGGGACCTGCTGTGAAGAACGAGGAGAAATTGTGGAAGAGGTGGAAGGTGGAAAGGAGGAGGAGGAGGAGGAAGAGGAAGAAGGAGAAAGGGAGGGTGAGGTGGTGGAGGGAGGAATGGACGAGGAGAGGGAGGAGGAAGAGGGGGAAAGGGAAGGTAAGGGACAGGTGTTGGAGGGAGGGACGAGCGAGGAGGCGGAGGACAAGGAGGAGAAAGAGGGAGAGGAGGAGGAGGAGGAGAGTGGGCGGGAAGAGGGAGAGGGGGGACGGAAGAGGAAGGCGAGGAATTTGAGGCGGAGGAGGAGGAGGGGGAGGAGGAGGAGGAGGAGGAAGGAGGAGGAAGTGCGAGGGAGAGTGAGGTGGGGGAGGGCGGGACGGACGAGGAGAGGGAGGAGGAAGAGGGGGAAGGGGAAGGTTATGGACAGGTGTTGGAGGGAGGGACGAGCGATGAGGCGGAGGACAAGGAGGAGGAAGAGGGAGAGGAGGAGGAGGAGGAGGGTGGGTGGGGGAGAGGGAGAGGGGGACGGAGGAGGAAGGCGAGGAGGAGGAGGAGGAGGAAGAGGAGGAAGAAGAGGAGAAGGAGGGGTGGGAAGCGGGGAGATCGGAGATGGTCGAGGAGGAGGAGGAGGAGGATGGGAGGGGCTGCTGTGTGGTTGAAGACAATACTAGAGGGAGGAGGACGATGAAGAATAGGAAGAGGAGGGTGAGTAGGACGAGGAAGAAGAGGAAGAGGAAGGGGAGGAGGAGGAGGCGGGGCTTGTTGCTGCTGCACTAACCAGTAAGTGTACCTGGGCGGCGAGAGTCGTAACCCTATTCTCTAACTCTATGATCCTATGATCATCCTTCTGAGTCTTAACGCAGAACCTACAAACGTCCTTGGAAAGAAAGTACTGCTTGGCCATGCGAAGGCCACACCCAGAACAACGCTTGAGGGACGTCATGGTGAAGATATGGGCGAGGCAAGACGGAAACAATTAGGCGCGTTAAGACGATAACAAAGTACGCAGCTGCGGTGAGGTCGTCAGGTCAAAAATGTGTATCTAGGAAAACAAACCAACAGCTGCGGTGAGGTCGTCAGGTCAAAAATGTGTATCTAGGAAAACAAACCAACAGCTGCGGTGAGGTCATCAGGTCAAAAATATGTATCTAGGAAAACAAACCACAGCTGCTGTGAGGTCGCAGTCAGGTCAATTCCCCGGGGAAAAGGGTGTGTCTCGGGTAAAAAGGCGCGGTTATTTCTACCCACCAAGACAAAACATAGGCCAATATTAATATACTGAGAAATCACTTATGAAAAGAAGATAATAACTGTGTTCACTAGGTTTGCGCGGAAAGTGGATTATCTAGTGTTTTTGTGTGGACTTAGAAATTAACGTAGCTTGGCGCGCCTGATTCACGTAGTCCTATTATCACAGCACAGTAAAGTATCCTAATAATAGAAGGAGAAGAAAACACAAAAGCAATATAAAAAAACACAAAAGCAATATGAAACCGTGTAGCACTGGGTTGGCGTGAAAGAATGTTGAATTTAGTGTAGATGTGGGAAGCTTAATACACTTGTCCTAGGAGTAACTGTGGATCACTATCTAACTAAGTAAATACTAAATCAGAACACTTAGCGGTCTGTAGTAGAAGGCAGGGTAATCCTCCTGGTTTTGTAGTCCTCCAGTACAGCAGCAGTTACACAGAAGCACAGAACGCCTCACACCGCGAAAGCAGAGGAAAACAGAGGAGAGAGCGAGTTGGCACCACACAGCAGCGGGGCAAAGTCACGTGTGAACCCAAGGAAGGTCGCGCGCTGACCTAAGGAAGGTCGCTATTAAATATATTCAGCGCTATTAAATATATTCAGCGCCATATGACCACTGTAGTTCCTGCGCCATGACTTGATACCCAAATTAATCAATCATTTTTTTATTATATTACTCCTGCAAGATTGTTTTCCCTTTTATAGTGTATGCTTCGTCACGGCAGCTGCTGGGACGCCTCCACGAAAGCCCCAAGACAAGCATAAACATCAGACAAGTAGCCGTCAGAAGCGTCCTTGTTTTCTAAGAGGGAGAGAGGGAGAGGGAGAGAGATTTAATACTTTGTTCTGTATCATTAATCAACCGTGGCTAGAGTGGCCCTGGCAGGAAGGTTTATCTCGCGCGTGTGTGGGCAGCGAGATGGTGCGGCGCGGACATGTGTGTGTCGTGAATCATGTGTGTAATGTGCATGTGTGTGTGTGTGCATGTGTGTGTGTGTGTGTGTGTGTGTGTGTGTGTGTGTGTGTCGTGATATAATGTGTAATGGGTGTGTTAGGGAAGAGATCGAGTACTATCTTTTTTTTCTCTCACCTCCTCCTCCTCCTCATCATCATCATCATCATCACCACCACCATCACCATCATCGTCATCCTGCCTCATCTCCTCCTCCGCCTCCTCCTCGTCCTCCTCCTCCTCATCATCATCACCACCACCATCACCATCATCGTCATCCTGCCTCATCTCCTCCTCCGCCTCCTCCTCGTCCTCCTCCTCCTCCACCTCTTTGTCCTCGTCCTCCTTCCTTCTCCTCCTTATTCTTGCTCCTCTTCCAGAAATCACTGATAAACACGTAAAGGCCCATGCAAATGGCCTCCACACAGCCTGGAAGCCCCCCTCATCCCCGTCCCCCAATAATTAGCGTTAGTCCCTCTCCTAAACCGTCTGGCAAATTAGCGGCGCCGCTCTTATTGGCATCGGTGGCCTGACCCTGAAACGCGTGCTGCCACCTGGCCCGTGTATCCTTAGGCGTGAACTTGCTCTCAGGCTTCTCTTGGTCTTGCCTTTTGTGAGTTTCGGAGGCCGTGTTTTCTTGTTTTTCGGGAATAACATTTTAACAGAAGCGTCGGGTAAGGATGATATTCTGGCACATCATGTTCCAGACATTGCCCTTAATTATTCATTATTTTTCAGTTACAAGACGTGGATAACCAGAATATTATAAGACTGACAGAAAAGTTGTTTCGAGCTGCGAAGATAGCGTGACGAGAGAGAGAGAGAGAGAGAGAGAGAGAGAGAGAGAGAGAGAGAGAGAGAGAATTTTCTATCATATGTATTTAATAATATGATTGGCAATGTAATGAAGGCAACTAATAATTCGTTTCGTCGGCAGTCATTAGTGTTGAAGATAACACTCATACATACCGGTCGTCAGCCTCCCTCGGACGGTCTTTCCTCCTCCCTATAACCTTAGCTCTTGTAATAGGGAGGATTAAAATTACTCTCTGGTATTTGTTAGTAGGGCAGTTTGATGCGGGAATTTTCCCCTCTCTTACCTATAATGTCTTTCTTAATACCACAAAACACGTATATTTGGTAATTAGGAAAATCTTGATCAGCATTCTTACTCCGTCTTTTACTCATAATGTCCTCGGTCTATTTTTATACCACAAAACACGTAAATTTAGTTATGAGAATTTGGATCGTTACATGTTATCAGGAGGTCGAGGGCGAGCAGTCATCGTAGCTCATAGTCTGGGTCACGACTTTCTATCGGCCCCTCAGATCCTTAGTACTGATTCTTTAACTTGGTAACGATTCAACGTTCGATATTGGAGAGCAGGAATGTGATAATTATGTAGCCCCGTGGTATATGTATGTTTAGGTTTTCTCCTGGCCACTGATATATAATGGAGTGCAACTAAAACACATCAATAAATAGGTATGTTATGATATGTTCCTTTGCTAGTCATATGTTCCTTTGCGAATATCCTCCTTTACCAATCACACATTCCTCCACGAAGCCCAAATAGCAACAGTTAAAGAAATAAATGATGAAAAAAATACAGCCCACGATTTCATTCGATATATACGTAGCTAACATCGCGGCCACCATGACATCCTGGGTACAGCTTCTCCTCGCTTCTGTTTATTGTTGTGATTCTCAAAGTGATTCCGATTCGCCCGTGTATAAATAAATGCCTCCGCGTCTGGTATTTATTTGATATTGAAAGACAAAAGTAATCGTCATTGTAAGTTTTTTTCCTCCGGTGCTTTTGAGAACAGTAATGGCCTCTTTGAAGTTATAAATGACCCGTGTGTTAATTTGATATGGACGAGGAGGAGAAGGAGGAGGAGAGGGGCGAGGGGGAAAGAGGAAGGAGGAGAGGAAGGAGATAACTAGCAGGAACGACGAGGGCGACAAGGACGATTTGGAAGAAGAAGAAGAAGAAGAAGAAGAAGAAGTAGGAGAAGAAGACGTAGGAGAAGAAGAAGAAGAAGAGTAGGAGAAGAAGAAGAAGAAAAAGAAGAAGAAGAAGAAGAAGAAAAAGAAATAGAAGACGAAAATAAGTAGGAGAAACTAGAGGAGAAGTAACAGGAGAACAGAAAGAAAGCAACGAGGATTAGGAGAAACAGCAGGACCAGAAATAGGGAGAGGAGACTAGGAGGAAGAGAAGAGCATAAAAGGAAGAGAAGGGGAACAGGATAAAAAATAGGGAGAAGAGAAGTAGAAGGAAGGACAGAAGAACAGAGAGGAGGAAGAAGAGGAGCAGAAAGAGCAGAGGAGCAGAAATAGGTAGAAGAGAAAAAAGAGGACGAGGAGGAGGACAAAAAGAAGGCTGATGAGGATGAAAACGGGAACGCATGCGAGGACGAAGACGAGGACGAGGGTGAAATAGTCTAACGAGGAAAAGATGTAGCCAAAGATTGAAAACGATGACTAGAGTAAGAGAACGCTGACGAGGAAGAGGACGAGGACGAATAGAAAGACAAGTAGCAGGATAAGAAAGGGAGTCTGACGAGGGTGAAAACGAAGACCAGTAAAAAGACACCGACGAGGACAAAGACGATTAATAAGGGAGGCAAGAGGATAGATATAAGGAGGATGTTTGAGGCGGGCGCGGCAGAGATGGGGTCTGTGGTGGGGCCGCTCATTTCAATACAATAGCCGCGGGAAGGAAGGAAGAAAGGAAGGTCGGCAGCGTACACCTGGTGATGAGAGGCGTGCATACCTGCCTCTAAATTAGTCCAGGTGTGTGTGTGTGTGTGTGTGTGTGTGTGTGTGTGTGTGTGTGTGTGTGTGTGTGTGTGTGTGTGTGTGTGTGTGTGTGTGCGTGCGTGCGTGTGTGAGACAGCCTTTGTGTAGATGGGCGGAGTAAAGAAAGAGAAAAATAAAGAAAGGAAGGAAGAAAGAAAGAAGGAGATGAATAAAGCAAGAAAGAAAGGGAGGAATGACTGAGAGAAGGAAGGAAGGAAGGAAGAAAGAAAGACCATGAAGTAAGTAAACAGAAAAGAAAGTGATCAAAGAAAATGAAACATTTAAAAGAAATAAAAAAAAAAGAATGAGTAAAGAAATGAACAAGAATTAAGAAAAAGAACAAGAGATAACATTTATGGAAGGAAGAGAAAGACAGTGAAAGAAAAAAAGAGAGAGAGAGAGAGTGAGAGAGAGAGAGAGAGAGATCAACGCTAATACACATCTTCCCCAGTTTACGGGCGTCGGTATATCAAAGCTTTTCCCGGACGCAGCCAACGCGGAATCATTTTGCGGATTTAACAAGAGAGTAATAATGTCCGACGCTATTCTTTTGCGGGACTGTGAAATTTGCCAAGAAAGGAGGGCGTGAGGAGAGGAGAGAAGAGAAAAGAATTGGAGGGAGATAAGGAGGGATGGAGGGAGGAAAGGAGGAACGAAGGAAGAGATGGAGAAAGGAGGAGGGAGAGATGGAGAGATGAGAAGATAAATGGAAGAACAGAAGATTGGAGGAAGAAAACGAAGGACAGACAGGTAAGCGTTGGACAGGTGTGCTGGCCTGACCAGGTCGTGTGTTGGTGTGTCTGAAGTAAGTTTGAAGTCTCTCTCTCCCATCTCCTATTTCTTCTTTACACTGCCTGCTCCTCTCCCCTCTCCCATATCCTTCATTTATCTTTCCTCATTTCTTGAAGTCTATTTTGTTCCCCACAGTTATTCTCCACAAAATCGCCCTATTTTCATGCGGTCTTCGGTGTCAGGCACGTATCCCTCTTTCGCTCTCTGCTTTCACCCTCTCACTCACTTATTTCATTTCCAGTTGCTCCACTTGCTCTTTCATTATGCGTCTAGTTCAGGTCCTCGCCCTCCTCTGCTGGTCATGGATGACCACCTGGCCCAGGAGTCCTGGTCATTGCACCCGTTGGCCTCGCCAAGAATGAGGACAAAGGGCGACGTCCCAGCCCGGACGGTCCTCCTTCCGACAAGTCCATGCGCGTCAGAGAGGACCAGGCTGCTGGGCATAGCCCGGTTATGCCTACAGGACGCCGTCGCCCTTCGGGGCAGGAGCAATGCACATCAGGAAGGTCCTCACAAGCCTCCTGCAGCAGCAGGACAGTTGGCGGAAGGCCTTGGAATCCCAGGGCCAGAGACCTCCAGCTGCAGGGCGCCACCAGAGCACTGGGCAGAATTGGTCTTCGCCACCCAGTACGCCACCCTGGAGGAGGATCACGCCGCCCTTCAGCGGCAGCACACAGGACTGCTGGACGAAGCGTTCCGCTGCGTGCTGCCCTGAGAGAGGACCGAAGGCCGTCGAACACCTCCGGCTGAAAATGCTCTCCGCTCCTCCTCCAGAAACACGCCAGGAAGCTGCCGCCCTGCTAGGGTTATCCAGGCACAAGAAATGGCGAGGAAGGAACAGGAGAGCACAAGGCTGAATGGCATGAATGACGAGATAGAAGAGCCAAGTGAAAATGTCAGTGATGAAGATGCCATTGGCATGAATGACGAGATAGAAGAGCCAAGTGAAAATGCCAGTGATGAAGATGCCATTGGCATGAATGACGAGATAGAAGAGCCAAGTGAAAATGTCAGTGATGAAGATGCCATTGGCATGAATGACGAGATAGAAAAGCCAATTGAAAATGTCAGTGATGAAGATGCCATTGACATGAATGACGAGATAGAAAAGCCAATTGAAAATGTCAGTGATGAAGATGCCATTGGCATGAATGACGAAATGGAAAAGACAATTGAAAATGTCAGTGATGAAGATGCCATTGACATGAATGACGAAATGGAAAAGACAATTGAAAATGTCAGTGATGAAGATGCCATTGGCATGAATGACGAAATTGAAAAGACAATTGAAAATGTCAGTGATGAAGATGCCATTGACATGAATGACGAAATGGAAAAGACAATTGAAAATGTCAGTGATGAAGATGCCATTGGCATGAATGACGAAATGGAAAAGACAATTGAAAATGTCAGTGATGAAGATGCCATTGACATGAATGGCGAGATAGAAGAGCCAATTGAAAATGTCAGTGATGAAGATGCCATTGACATGAATGACGAAATGGAAAAGACAATTGAAAATGTCAACGATGAAGATGCCATTGGCATGAATGACGAGATAGAAGAGACAATTGAAAATGTCAGTGATGAAGATGCCATTGACATGAATGACGAAATGGAAAAGACAATTGAAAATGTCAGTGATGAAGATGCCATTGACATGAATGGCGAGATAGAAGAGCCAATTGAAAATGTCATTGATGAAGATGCCATTGACATGAATGACGAAATGGAAAAGACAATTGAAAATGTCAGTGATGAAGATGCCATTGACATGAATGGCGAGATAGAAGAGCCAATTGAAAATGTCAGTGATGAAGATGCCATTGACGTGAATGGCGAGATAGAAGAGCCAATTGAAAATGTCATTGATGAAGATGCCATTGACATGAATGACGAAATGGAAAAGACAATTGAAAATGTCAGTGATGAAGATGCCATTGACATGAATGGCGATATAGAAGAGCCAATTGAAAATGTCAGTGATGAAGATGCCATTGACATGAATGGCGAGATAGAAGAGCCAATTGAAAATGTCAGTGATGAAGATGCCATTGACATGAATGGCGAGACAGAAGAGCCAATTGAAAATGTCAGTGATGAAGATGCCATTGGCATGAATGACGAGATAGAAGAGACAATTGAAAATGTCAACGATGAAGATGCCATTGGCATGAATGACGAGATAGAAGAGACAATTGAAAATGTCAGTGATGAAGATGCCATTGACATGAATGGCGAGATAGAAGTCAATTGAAAATGTCAGTGATGAAGATGCATTACATGAATGGCGGGACAGAAGAGCCAATTGAAAATGTCAGTGATGAAGATGCCATTGACATGAATGACGAAATGGAAAAGACAATTGAAAATGTCAGTGATGAAGATGCTATTGACATGAATGACGAAATGGAAAAGACAATTGAAAATGTCGGTGATGAAGATGCCATTGACATGAATGGCAAGATAGAAGAGCCAATTGAAAATGTCGGTGATGAAGATGCCATTGGCATGAATGACGAGGATAGAAGAGACTATTGAAAATGTCACCGATGAAGATGCCATTGGCATGAATGACGAGATAGAATAGACAATTGAAAATGTCATGGATGAAGATGCCATTGGCATGAATGACGAGATAGAAGAGACAATTGAAATGTCAATCGATGAAGATGCCATTGGCATGAATGACGAGATAGAAGAGACAATTGAAATGTCAACGATGAAGATGCCATTGACATGAATGGCGAGATAGAAGAGCCAATTGAAAATGCCAGATGAGGACGCCATTGACAATAATGGCGAGAGAAGACACTTGAAAATGTCAGTGATGAAGATGCCATTGGCATGAATGACGAGATAGAAAGAGCCTATTTCATTGAAAATGTCAGTGATGAAGATGCCAAGTGACATGAATGGCGAGATAGAAGAGCCATCATTGAAAATGCTGAGTGATGAAGATGCCATTGGCAGCATGAAATGACGAGGATAGAAGAAGAAGAGGAGACAGAAGATAGAGAGAAGAGAGGGAAGAAGAGGAGCAGAAAGAGCAGAGGAGCAGAAGTAGGTAGAAGAGAAAAAATGAGGACGAGGAGGAGGACAAAGAAGGCTCACGAGGATGAAAACGAGAACGCATTCGAGGAAGAAGACGAGGTCGAGGGTGAAATAGTCTAACGAGGAAAAGATGTAGCCAAAGATTGAAAACGATGACTAGAGTAAGAGAACGCTGACGAGGAAGAGGACGAGGACGAACAGAAAGACAAGTAGCAGGATAAGAAAGGGAGTCTGACGAGGGTGAAAAACGAAGACCAGTAAAAGACACCGACGATGACAAAGACGATTAATAAGGAAGCAAGAGGATAGATATAAGGAGGATGTTTGAGAGGGCGCGGCAGGGATGGGGTTCAGGTGGTGGGGCTGCCTATTTCAATACAATAGCCGCGGGAAGGAAGGAAGAAAGGAAGGTCGGAAGCGTACACCTGGTGATGAGAGGCGCATACCTGCCTCTAAATTAGTCCAGGTGTGTGTGTGTGTGTGTGTGTGTGTGTGTGTGTGTGTGTTTTGTGTGTGTGTGTGTGTGTGTGTGTGTGTGTGTGTGTGTGTGTGTGTGTGTGTGTGTGTGTGTGAGAAAAAAAGAAAGGAAAGGAAGGAAGAAAGAAGGAGATGTGAATGAAGGAAGAAAGAAAAAGGAGGAATGTGAGAGAAGGAAGGAAGGAAGGAAGAAAGAAATGAAGTAAGTAAACAGAAAAGAAAAGAAGAGAACATTTATGAGAAAGAGTAAAGAAAGAAAGAAAAAGAAAGAGAAGGAAGAAGGAAGGAAGAGAAAGACAGTGAAATAAAAAAAAAAGAAAGAGAGAGAGAGAGAGAGAGAGAGAGAGAGAGAGAGAGAGAGAGAGAGATCAACGCTAATACACATCTTCCCCCAGTTTACGGGCGTCGGTATATCAAAAGCTTTTCCTGACGCAGCCAACGCGAATCATTTTTGCGGATTTAACAAGAGAGTATTAATGTCCGACATTCTTTGCGGGATTGTGAAATTTGACAAGAAAGGAGGGCGGAGAGAGAGGAGGAGAAGAGAAAAGAATTGAGGGAGAAAAGGTGGGATGGAGGGATGAAAGGAGGAACGAAGGAAGAGATGGAGAAAGGAGGTGGGAGAGATGGAGAGATTAGAAGATAAATGGAAGAACAGAAGATTGGGAGGAAGAAACGCTGACAGACAGGTAAGCGTTGGATTTGAAAATGGTCTGACCAGGTCGTGTGTTGGTGTGTCTGAAGCAGTTTGAAGTCTCTCTTTCCCATCTCCCTATTTCTTTTCTTTTACACTGTTCTGCTCCTCTCCCCCTCCCATATCCTTTCAATTTATCTTTCCTCATTTCTGAAGTCTATATTTGTTCCCCAAAGTTCTTTCTCCATAAAATTTCCTTTATTTTCATGCGTGGCCTTTGGTGTCAGGTTGCATCCCTCTTTTCACTCTCTGTTTCTCACCCTCTCACTCTTACTTTGTTTTTATTTCCTAGTTGCTCCACTTGCTCCAGTTGCTTCTTTCTCACTATGGGTCTGGGTTCTCAGTTGTCCTCTCGCTTCTTCTGCTGACATGGATGCCACCTTTGGCCCAGGAGGCCATGGGAACAGCTGCACCAAGGCCCTCGCCTAAGGATGTGGACGGCAACGGCGACAGCCTGCGCCTGGACGTCCCTCCTCTTCCTGACAAGTCCAAGGCGGCAGAAAGGACCAGGCTGGGTTGGGAATAGCCTGGTTCTGCCCACAGGTGGACGCCGTCAAATTTTCGGGCAGCAGGGAGCAGGTTCAACAGGAGGTCCTAACAAGCTCTTCAGCAACAGCCAGTTGGTAGCCTGAATCAGTGGGCAGAAACTCCTCCAGCTGCAGGAGCGCTGCCACTGGAGCCGCTGCTGGGCAGGCACATGCCTTTCGCCACTCCAGCACTAGGCAAGCCCTGAGAGGACCACGTTGCAGCGGCAGCAATACAGGATTGCTGGACGAAACGTTCCTGCTGCGTGCTGCCCTGAGAGGGACCGAAGGGTCAAGGAACACCTCTCCGGAGCTGGAAAATGCTCTCCTTGCCTCCTCCTCCAGAAAACAACACGCCAGGAAGCTGCTGCCCCTGCATAGGTTATCCAGGCACAAGAAATGGCGAGGAGAGAACAGGAGAGCGCTGGCTATCGCTAGATCAAGATAGTTCCGTCTTCTTCCTGACGGGTGAAGATGCGTCACTGATGAATAACATGACCAGTGGCACGAATTTGAGGTGGAAGACAATATTGAATATGCTAACATGAAGATGCGCCGGCATAAATGACGAAATGGAAGAGCCAATTGAAATGTCAACGATGACGACCCCCAAATGGCATGAATGACGAGGAGAAGAGCCAATTGAAAAATGTCAGGTGATGAAGATGCCATTGACATGAATGACGAAATGGAAAAGACAATTGAAAATGTCAGATGAAGATGCCATTGACATGAATGGCGAGATAGAAGAGACAATTGAAAATGCTGGTGATGAAGATGCCATTGATGAATGGCGAGATAGAAGAGACAATTCGAAAATGTCATGATGAAGATGCCATTGACATGAATGGCGAGATAGAAGAGCCTATTGAAATGTCGGTGATGAAGATGCTTACTGACATGAAATGAGATAGAAGAGCCTATTGAAAATGTCAGTGATGAAGACGCATTGACATGAATGGCGAGATAGAAGAGCCTATTGAAAAATGTCAGTGATGAAGATGCCATTGACATGAATGACGAGATAGAAGAGCCAATTGAAATGTCAGTGATGAAGATGCCATTGACATGAATGACGAGATAGAAGAGACTAATTGAAAAATGTCAGTGATGAAGATGCCGATACGAATGAGAGATAGAAGAGCCAATTGAAAATGTCAGTGATGAAGATATTGACATGAATGACGATAGAAGAGCCAAATTGGTCGTCAGCGGATGAAGATACTGACATGAATGACGAAATGGAAAAGACAATTGAAAATGTCAAGTGATGAAGATGCCACGACATGAATGGCGAGATAGGAAAGCCCAATTGAAAATGTCAGCGATGAAGATGCCATTGACATGAATGACGAAACGGAAAAGACAATTGAAAATGTTAAGATGAAGATGCCATTGACATGAATGCTAGATAGAAGATTTCAATTGGAAATGTCAGTGATGAAGATGCCACGACATGGAATGATTTGTAAACAAAGACAATTGAAATGTCAGGGTGATGAAGATGCCATTGACATGAATGGCGAGATAGAAGACAATTGAAATGTCATATGAAGATGCATTGACATGAATGGCGAGATAGAAGAGCCTATTGAAATGTCAGTGATGAAGATGCCATTGACGTGAATGGCGAGGGTAGCTATTTCAATTGAAAATGTCAGTGATGAAGATGCCATTGACATGAATGATCGAAATGGAAAGACAATTGAAAATGTCAGTGATGAAGATGCCATTGACATGAATGGCGAGATAGAAGACAACGAAAATGTCGGTGATGAAGATGCCATTGACATGAATGGTTAGAAGAGTCAATTGCAAAAATGTCAGTGATGAAGATGCCATTGACATGAAATGACGAAATGGAAAAGACAATTGAAAATGTCAGTGATGATGCCATTGACATGAATGACGCAAATGGAAAAGACAATTGAATGTCAGTGATGAAGATGCCTGACATGACTGGCGAGATAGAAGACAATTGAAAATAAATAGTACGAAGACGCCATTACGAATTGACGAAATGGAAAAGACAATTGAAATGTCAAAGGATGAAGATTACTTTGACATGAATGGTTATAGATAGAAGAGCCAACTGAAAACAACAAGGATGAAGATGCCATTGACAAGGAATGGCGAGATAGAAGAGCCAATTGAAAATGTCAGTGATGAAGATTATCATTACGAAACGACGAGAGATCGCGTCAATTGAAACGTCAGTGATGAAGATGCCACTGGCATGAATGACGAGATAGAAGAGCCCATTGAAAATGTCAGGGTGATGAAGATGCCATTGGCATGAATGACGAGATGGAAAACACAGCCGAAGATGCTACAGACGAATGAACCAGTGCCTGTTCGGGCAAGATTTCTCACAAAGCCCGTGACAGTGGGGCCCAGGACCTGGGCCTTGAGTTCGCTGTCTGACTTGTATTTCTTACATTTCTTATATATTACTTCTAAAACCTTTCTATCTATCAGTAAATCGTCCTGAAGGTAATATTTGAATCACAGAGTTTTGCGATTCAGAGTTATGCTGAGCGCGTCCCCATCCTGCTGCCTGTGCCGGGGTGTCAGCTGCCCCCTGCATCGGCCGTGGCTGTGCCCAGCTCGTCCCAAACTGGACGACTGCACCTCACTCGCCTCGCCCAGTTTCCTGACCACGCCATTCATTATCTAAAAAAGATGAGAATTCACTGTTCGGGAGTAAATTCTACTCAATTTCAGTACGAATTTGAACAATACTATGAAACCAAATGTAATGTAGTGAGAGATATGAATGGCGCATAAACATTTTCCTGCACCTTCTTTTCCTTCAGCCCTCATACTGGCTGTTTTTCTCCATGCAGGAATATTAGCGGCTGATAAATAGATACAAATAATTAAGTAGAAGGTTGAATAGTAACATAGATAGATAGATACATAGATAGATACAGATTGCCAGGGAGATAAATAGTTCTGATAGATATCATATTGGAAAAAAGAAAGGAATAGGAGAAACAAAAAAACGATAGAGAGTGTTTAGTAAGATATAGAAGACGGAATAGAGAACTGAAGATCAAGGACACAATGACAAGTAGACAGATAGACAGTTAGATAGAAAAATATAGAAAAAAAAAAGAGATAGAAATCAGTACTTGACCTGGGATATTTCATATGCACTCAAATGCTTTCTTTACATCTATAGTCTCCCAATATAAAGGTGGGGTGAGAAAGATAAGGAAGAGAAAGACCAGAGAGATAAGAAGGAAAGGAGAGAGCGAAAAGAGGCAAGGAGGAGGAGGCTGGCGTTGGAGGAAAGAGTGGAGAGAAGGCAAAACAGAGGGGTGGAGGGAGGAAAGAAGGACGAGAGAGACATAAGAGAAAGAGGAGGAAGTAGGAGAGAACAAAAGGTGGATAGACGTATAGACATAATAGACGGGTGGAGAGACGGAGGTACGAGAAAGCGAATGAAAGGGAGTAATAGAGAGTCAGAGAAGAAAAGTGAGAAATAAGAAGAAAGGAACATTATATGAAGGACGAGGACAGATGTTGAAGATATAGAATGTAGATAGAAGGCTGAATAAGAACAGAATGAGGAGAGGAGGAGGAGGAGGAGAAGGGAAAGTTATGAAGATGTGTCAGATAGGGCGTGTAGGGAGCTTAATAAAATGTGGCGGTTTATGCGGTTGTGGGTGACAGTTTAAAGGTCATTACGATATTTTGCCCTTAAGGTACATTCACAAGCACTCTTTTCATGACACACAAAATAAAGTAAAATAAATGGAATACAGTAAAAATAAAATAGTAGAAAATAAAATAAATAAATGATTAAGTAAAGATTGAAGGAAACATACATCTGGCTCCCGTTCTTTTCTATGACGCAGCACTTTTACAAAAAAGTAAAATAAATGGAATAAAATAAAGTAAAATAATAGAAAATTGTAAAATAAATAAATGAATAAGTACAAGATTAAAGAAACTTCTTTCATTGCAATTCCTCCTCCTTCTCTCTCTCTCTCTCTCTCTCTCTCTCTCTCTCCTCTCTCTCTCTCTCTCTCTCTCTCTCTCTCTCTCTCTCTCTCTCTCTCCCCCTTCCTCTCTCCTTCCCTCCTTCATCCTCCTTTTCCTCCTTTAAGTAAAAAAAAAAAAACTAGGAGGGAAACTGTATGATTTTCTTCCTGCTCACCAGAAGTGTATCACACCAAAACATACCCCGCTTTATATAACAAGAAAACACGTCGATTTAAATTATAAAAATGAATTAATACATTTTTTCTTCAGGCGCTGGCGGAGGCGGAATGTTAATAAGATCTAAAACAGTGATATGGAGGTGTATTGTTTCGGCCACATAAATACAAAAAGCAAAATTGATTTGTATAATAATAATAGATTCGATGCTTTCTCGTGCACTGGCGGGATATGTTGAAATAAGACCTTGACTGGGAGGACACAACACGGACTTAATGCTGCTTTCTCCTCTCCCCAAAACAGCCCAGCGTCTCTTTCACAATGGCTCTGGAGGAGGAAAATAATACTCGCGAGTGGGTCTTCCCTATTCATAAACTACAGCTCTCCTTCCTCATGTTTTATTCTTTTAATTCCAACAAGCGCTTCACTCTGATCGGGACAGGCCAGCCCTTAATCCTGCTTTCCTCAACAATTCCCAAAAGCTTCCTCCACCATCTCTTTCGCTAAATTGTCGTGCCGTTCATGGGCACTCTTTTTAATTAATTATGTAGGTTCATTATACCTCAAAAGTAGAATTAATTATTGATCATTTAAACCACAGAGTAAAATTAGTAGTTTATTCACCCAGTCTTATAAGGCACCATTATCGCACACAGGATCATCCACCTGTCCAAGTAATATAGGTACTCACGACTGTAAGAAGTTACTTGAGTGTAATTATTGTTTAGGGATTCTGATGGTGGAATCTAAGGTCATTAGGACAGGGTCCACTTATTAGAGGTTAGCTTACATCACTAATTACACTTGTAAATACTCATGAACACAGGTTAACATTAACACTCTTTAACCTAGCATGCACACATGGCAATAAGTAGCACCAACATAATTGTTTCCACGCCACACGGGAAACACAGACTCCACCATTCCACACCTTAATTAAGTCCTAATCCAAACTAGTGAGTGTTTTGCGCTTATCCATTGTTACCCCCTGAGAACAAACACACATACCATTCCTTTTGGCCCTTCTCCTTTCAGCTTCCTCTCTTCCACACCCTGCTGGCACAGGCAATCCCCACACAACGCAGCTTCTCAAAAGTGTTTACTGCTGCATGTTGGCCTTGGTCTGACGACGCCCAAGCTTCCCATCTGTCAGGCTTGCCTTGGCGCACCTGAAAGGGGCGATGTCGCTCGTGAGAATCCAGTCTCGTTATAGTATTATAGCCAAAGTGGAGTTGAAGACCGTGAACAGTTCTTTCCTCACCTGAAAGGGGCGATGTCGCTCGTGAGAATGAGCTCGCTCCCACAACCTAAGTGCGAGGAAGGGCGTTAGTCTCGGCCCCAAAATGCCTTTGGTGTGACGTCAATTGGAGTGACAAACTGACCACCGTAGGTTAGGGCCTGCTTGAGACCTGAGATTTCTTGGTAGGCCTCACAATATCAATATAAGGTCTCTGGCATTTTATTTCCATTATAAATATTTACTCATTCTCCTGCAATAATTAAAAGAAGGCAGATTGACCACTTTTGGCAACGATACCCTCTGTTTTGACCCCCTGGACACCTCTGAATTTTGTTGACACTCACAGATTGTAGGGGAGATATGGGAAGCCCAACAGGCCTCTTTGTTTCAACACCCATCTCTTCCCCTCTCGCTCTCTCTCTCTCCTATCTCTATATTTCTCTCTCTCTCTCCTCTCATCACTTTTCATGTTTTCCTCCTTCTCTTGTGTGCCTTCTTTTCTCTCTCTCTCTCTCTCTCATCTCTCTCTCCTCTCTCTCTCTCTCTCTCTCTCTCTCCTCTCTCTCTCAAACTTCTCTCTCTCTCTCCTTACATACTTTTCTATGTTTTTCCTCTCTGTTTTTCCTCCTTCTCTCTCTCTCTCTCATGAAAACCCACATACATATAACTGGTTGCGCAAACACCCCAGGTTAACTCTATTTACATGGGGAAAAATACCATTACAATTAGATGGTAGTAATTCATTTTGGCCATTACACAATGACTGGAGAGGAAACTAATATACTGCATTTCAACGAGTGGGTCTTTCCTTTTCATCATAACCACAGCTTTCCTTCCACTTAGATTATAGTTTCATCTTTCACTTGATCGGGACACATTTTTAAGGCTTTCTCCTGACACCCAACAATCCCAGGATCTCTTTTACAACGGTTATGGAGAGAAAAACAAATCTGCTTTTTTATGAGTTGGTCCTTGAAACAGAAAAAAATTGTTCTTTTTGAGTTTTATCTTTAATTCAGTTAGATAGCACTTTACTTGAGCGAGACACACACTTATTCTGCTTTCTCCCTCACCCCCAAAATTTCAGCATCTCTTCACAACGACTCTGAAAAGCAAAACATGAATGCATATACGCATTTGCTTTTCTTCCTCATAAATCACAGCTCTCCTTCAACTTAGGCTCCTAAACAATAAGAAATGCATGTATTAGGTTTTCTCGCCTCAAAACCACGTCACTTCTTTCTGAAACGCTTCTCAAAACACGAAAAAACTCAGCTTTTTCTATAATCCGGTCTGCTCGCGCCCGGCTGGCAGGAAATGTTTAATAAGACTGCGATGCCGTGTTTGGCCGCGGCGTTACCCGGCCCGGAGTGCTTGACCCTCTGGCTGCCCGGGGTCGTTGGCCAGCCTCCTCCTCGGCCCCAGGGTCATGGGTCTCATATAAGGCCACGCGTCGCCTTATGAGTGAGCTGCCCGCGAACACAGACCCGCCGATGGACGCCCGACAAGCAGGGACCAGACACACGCCCTCCTTAGCGGCGATCCGGGCCAAGCATTAGACTGCTCTCTCCTAATTTACTACAGCGTTAAATCGGAACCCAGGGGCGGAGGGTCCTGAGCTGCTTGCATGGCGGGGCGGGGCACACACACACACACACACACACACACACACACACACACACACACACACACACACACACACACACACACACACACACACACACACACACACACACACATCGGCCAAACTAAGCAGCTGCGGGAGTGACACGTAATCCCCTGAAATAATATGCAGATTTATTGATCTTGGTCTCAGAAGGAAGAGATGAGAGCCAGTTAATAGACAGAAAGCAAGTGTCGCATAACAAGGGATTGGGGTGAGGGAGCTAGTTAGGGGCCTTGGGGTCGGGGAGAGCTGCTGGAGGTGTGGGTCAGGTGGGTCAGGGTGCTGGTGTTGTACTGGGGGGGGTGGGGTGCATATTCTGAATCTCTGAAATGGTATGTGGTCCCTGAGTAAAAATGTTCGGCTGTAGCTTGAAACTAACCACGGTTGTTCTGGAAAATACTCTCATTGTGATTCGCATTCAAAACTACCCTAAATGACTCCCAACCTAACCTAACCTAACGCAAGCTTCCTGTTCAAGAGTACCGCCACATACCAGTAGAGAGATAGGGAGAACGCGCTCAGGTTAGGTTAGGAGGCTCACCGGGTATCTGGCTGAGGGACAAGGTTATAGCAGGGCGAGGTACAGCCAGACGCGTTGCACAATGTTCCCACACTGACCTTGACAATATACGACGGCGAAAACGAGTGTAAACAAGCTCTTAAAATACCTGGAGACGAGTTATGTTTTTTCAGCGAGAGGATAAATAAAAGCTGGTACTCTTAACCCCAAAATATATTACACCCACGAGCATTGTAGACTTTTACTCGCACTTTTCAGCATCACTTTAAGATTACGGTGATTAAGCATTTATTTAAACGTGTCTTTATTACTCATTTCAGAAGCATATTGGGAGACGAGTTATGTTTTTCAGCGAGAGGATAAATAAAAGCTTGTGCTCTTAACCAAAATATATTACAGCCACGAGCATTGTAGACTTTTTCCTCGCACTTTTCAGCATCACTTTTAAGATTACGGTGATTAAAACATTTATTTAAACGTATCTTTAATACCCATTTCGAAGCATATTGGGAGAAGAGTTATGTTTTTCAATGAGCGAATATATAAAAGCTTGTACTCTAACCCCAAAATATATTACCGCCACGAACAATGAGACTTTTCCTCGCACTTTTCAGGAAGACTTTAAGATTGCAGTGATTAAGCATTTATTTAAACGTATCTTTATTACTCATTTCAGAAGCATCCACGCAATATGACTTGACCGAGCACTGAGTACACACACTCATCACTGTTTGGAGATATCATGTGCTCGATTATCATTACCATCCACAGTATTAAAAAGGAAAAGACTTCCAATTATTATCATTTCCTCCTGCGATTGTGTTCCTTCCTCGCCCTCCCTTTATCAGCGAATGTTTACACCATCACCATCAGTTAGTATCATGCGTCGAGTGGCTGCTGGAAAGTATTGAGAAGGTAAACACAATCCTGAACACTGATATTGTGTTGACATTAGACACTCCCACGATGAGTATATATAACTATCATTGTTTAGAGCTTGCGTGTGTTAACAGTTAATTTTCATCTCTGTTATACTAGATTTACAAAAGATGCGCCCACGAGGAGTATATCTGATTATCATTATTGAAATCTTGCATGTGTTAACAACTATTTTTCATCTTCTATTCATTTGAATCTACTGTGTAAGATGATTGCTGTACTAGACTTGCCAAGACACGCCCACGCTGAGTGTATCTATTCATCACTGTATAGATATGTTAACCACTAATTTTCATCTCCTAGTAACATGCATCTACGTACTATGTCAAGGATGCAATATACTTACTCGCAAAGACTCGCCACACTGACTATATCTAATTATCTTCGCTGAGAGGCGTGTGCGTACAGCTAATTTTCATCAAGTATTTTGCAACCAATGTGTAAGGCGATACAGTGCACTTGACCTTCAGAGACACGCCCACGCTGGGTATAATCTAATTTTCGTTTTTTAAGGTATCATTTGTTTACGTGTAATTATCCTCTTAGTATTTTTGCGTCTGCAGGGTAAGGTGTTGTTGTATGGCGGTTTCTCATCTATTGTTGTTCTTGTTTTTCTTCCCTTCTTGTTTTCTTCTACTAATTTTCTTGTTTTCCTTGTTTTCTTAGTCTTCTTGTTCTTATTCTTATTCTTCTTGGTCTAGCTTTTTCTTGTTTTCTTCTCCGTGTTCCTGTTCTTCCAGTTCTCGCTCTTGTTCATCTTGTTCTTGCTGTTGTTCTCTCTTATTGTTCCTTGCTAAGACGCGCCCACACTTGAGTTTATCTAATCATTGCTGGAGACACCATTTGTTTGCAGCTAACTCTCATCTAGTATTTAGTATCTTCTGTGTCAGGATGTAGTATAGTCGGCTTGCAAAGACAGACGCGCCTAGACTAAGCATATCCTATTATCATTTTTAGATATACTATCATGTGTAAACTAATTTTCGTCTCTTAGTATTACGCATCTACGGGATAAAGCGTGGCAGTAAAGTTAACTTGCTGAGGCGCGCCCTTACTTACGTATTCCTAATCATTTCTAGAGATATCATTTGTTAACAACTAACTATCATCTACTGTTTTGATTCCTGTGTAAAGAGATGTAGTATAGTCGACTTTTATTCTTTTTTTTTTTCATTCTGCTTATAAAGACCTGCAAGGACAGACACACCCACACTGAGCATTCCTAATCATCGTTCCTGGAGATATCATTTGCTTAAGACTAATTATCATCTCAGTATTATGCGTCTACAGGGCAAGGTGATGCAGTAGAGACGACTTCGTAACAAACGCCCTCACTAAGTACTCCTAATTACCACTCTTTATAAATACCGTGTTCCTCCTGCTAATGACCATCCTCTGGTATCTAATAATTTCTAGGGATATCACTTGCTTGCAACTAATTTTATCATCTCTTAGAATTATGCGTCTACAGAGGAGAGTATCAAGACACCTCTCCACCCTTATTTGACCTCTCTTTAGGCCTCTCGTTCTTGCTTTCCTTTCCCGGAGCTGCGTGTGCGAGCTTTTCTGTTGCTGTATTTGTATTTTTGTCCTTGACCTGCCTACCTTGCTGTACAAAAAGTGATATAGCATAGTTGACGCGCCCTACAGCTAATTCCTCCTGATTATCACTGTTTATAAGTACTGTGTACTTCCTCCCTAACGATCGTCCTGTAGTATCTTCCATCCGTTGAGTGCAAGACGTATTGATGCTCCGAGCGGGCGGGGGAGATGCACGAGTCGGTACATGCGGGTTGTGTTGACATGGTTCGCGCCCTCGCTGAGCACATCTAATTATCATGGTTTAGAGGGACTGTGTTTGTGGGGGGGAGGGGAGGAGGGACTGTGTTTGTGGGGGGGAGGGGAGGGTTGAATGTGTGTGTATGTGGTGGGGGATAGGGGGTGAATGTTTGTGTGTGGGGGAGGGGGGGGTGGATGTGTGTGCGGTGGGGGGAATGTGTGTGTGGAAGGGGAGGAGCTAAATGTGTGTGTGTGTGTGTGTGTGTGTGTGTGTGTGTGTGTGTGTGTGTGTGTGTGTGTGTGTGTGTGTTTTATGTCTACGTGCATTTGTGTCCCTACCTTTCTGTCTACCTGTCTGTCTGTATGTATATATGAATGTGTATGTATGTTTATAGGTATGTATGTGTGTATGTGTGGACGTATGTATGTAAGTGTCGAGGGTATGGCGCCAGTGCGTAGTCAGGCCGGTGCATCACGTCCCTCTCGCCCTCTCCGCGGCTAAGTTGTTGGTCCAATCACGCGGCGAATTAAAGCCTCGAGTGATAATCAGAGGCAATGCTTTGTTTGGCCGCCCCGACCCGCCGCTGCTACAGACCTCAAGGCTCCGGTCCGCTGATGCACGTACTATCCTCCCTCCCTACCTACCTGTCTTATCCACCCACCTCGCAGTATTGAAAAGGATTACCACGGATGAAGAGGAGAATAGAGAGAACAATTGAAAGTAAGAGGAAAAATAATGAGAAAAAAATATTAGACGAGACTAAAGAGTATGTTGTGAACTGCGAGGAAGTGAAGGAGACCATATGAAAAGAAGAGAAAAGGAGATTAATTATGGTTGTTTCGGATTACCACGGCTGAAGAGGAGAATAGAGAACAATAAAAGTAGGAGAAAAAATTATAAGAAAAATATATTAGACGAGATGAAGAAGAACAGGTGGTGAACTGTGGAGAGAAAGTGACGGAGATGATATGAAAAGAAGAGCAAAGGAGACTAATTACGGTTGTTTCGGAGTACCACAGATGAAGAGGAGAATAGAGAACAATAAAAGTAGGAGAAAAAATTATAAGAAAAATATATTAGACGAGATGAAGAAGAACAGATGCTGAACTGTGGAGAGAAAGTGGAGGAGATGATATGAAAAGAAGAGCAAAGGGGATTAGTCATAGTTATTTTCGTCCCTCTTAAAAATCGCTTCCAGTTCTCACTCTTCCTCGACCTATGAAAGCAGAAAAATGACGTGATTTCTAAAGGTTTCCATCTCTGTATAAATTCTTCTTGTGATCGCGTCCCTTCCTCGCCCTCCCGTATCAACGAACGCTCACACTAATAGAGGATCAAGACTTGCGATCATTATATTTTTCGTGGGTTAAAAATGTACTTTAGACCCCAACCGCGTTCCTTCCTTCACTACCCTCCTCCCTCCTCCCCCCCTCCCTATTGTATCCTCTCTCATCTCTCTCTCTCTCTCTCTCTCTCTCTCTCTCTCTCTCTCTCTCTCTCTCTCTCTCTCTCTCTCTCTCTCTCTCTCTCTCTCTCTCTCTCTCTCTCTCTCTCTCTCTCTCTCTCTCTCTCTCGACATCCTTAGTTCATATATTTCGAA